>NC_040036.1:6956531-7202289 GCF_003713205.1 Coffea eugenioides | reverse complement strand
GTGCTTGGAGGGGGGCTTCCCTAGGATTCGAACCCTGGTCCTTTGGGGTAAGGGTCTTGGGGTTGAAGTCCTGGTACCACTTGACCCTTACCCCAAAGGACCAGGGTTCGAATCCTAGGGAAGCCCCCCTCCAAGCACCTGTTGTTGAGGCGGACAAATATACAATTGGTCTCCACAGATATCATCATTAATTTTAGAGCATTGACATATGTGATCGAGAGTAATTCCCGACCACTTTATAACTTGGTCTGCATTCATAACGAAAACGTATATATTCAATACCCCTGTCCTTTCAAAAGTTGCAAGTAAGAATCCTGGAGAGGCCCCCTCCAAGTAGGGATGGCAATGGGGGCGGGTGCCCGCGGGTGCCCGGGCCCGCGGGGGGCTCTCGGGGCGCCCGCGGGTGCCCGCCCCGCGGGGGGCTCTCGGGCGGGGGGTGGGGCGGGGGCGGGGGGAATTTTTCGCCCCGCTTAGAAACGGGGCGAGGGGCGGGGGAGTATACCCCCGCCCCATCCCCCGCCCCGCCCCCCGCAAAACAAAAAAAAGTATATATATAATTATATATAACATGTAAGTTAATTAGTTATAAACTTATGATAATGATATTATTAGTTAGATGTATTATATAATGTATATTAGTTTATGTAATATAATTGATATTATCAATTATATGAATAATTCTACATGTCTACTAATAGAATTTATTAATTAGTTATACTAAATTTACTAATACATTTATACTAAATTTCTAATTACACTTAATAGAATAACACTTTTTTCTCAAAAAAGAGCACAAACACAATAATGAATTAGTGATTGCATTTGTACTAAAAATGAAAACTTGACTATTTTAGTTATATTTATTTCATCATATTGGATTGTATTCAAATAACTTATGTTTGATTGTTTTTATGAGTTTCAATTGTAAAATTACAATGAATAATAATTTGGTGATGTGTTGATATTTTAGTACTTGATTATTTATTAAAATTTAATTATAATAAAATTATATAATAAAATTTTATTAACCCCGCGGGGGCACCCGCGGGGGAAGCGGGGCAAGGCGGGGCGGGGGGAGCAGGAGGCGGGGGACGGGGCGGGGGACGGGGGGAACTAATAGGCAACGGGGCGGGGGACGGGGGAGGGGTCCCCCGCCCCAACCCCGCCCCGTTGCCATCCCTACCTCCAAGCACCCGTTGCTGAGGCGGACAAATACACAATTGGCCTCCACAGATATCATCATTAATTTTACAGCATTGACATATGTGATCGAGAGTAATTCCCGACCACTTTATAACTTGGCCTGCATTCATAACGAAAACGTATATATTCAATACCTCTGTCCTTTCAAAAGTTGCAAGTATAATCTTAGAAAACAGGAATCGTAACATAAGATCAGCCTCAGCATTGAAACCAATGTGACACTTTTGCGATCTAAAATATTCGCTATGTTTTTATTGGAAAACTGCTCAATTTGGTCCCTCACATTTTTTGAGAAAAGAAAAAAAAAATCTTTTTTTAGTTTATCACATTCAAAATCGGCCAAAATAATCACTCAAATATAAAAATCTTGCGGGTTTGGTATTAGAACTCATTTTAATTTGCTTTGTTTTCGGACAAAAAACCGCACACCTACCTCATGTGCCCATAATTGCAAGGGCAAAATGGAAATAAAATTTGTTTTCCCTTACCTAAAGAAAGGAAAAAAAGACCACTCCCTCCCCTCAAATTTTCAGCTACCAAATCCCAATTCCCAACAACAAAACTTTAGCAAATGCACATTAACAAAAGGTGATGAAGAAAAAGACATAGGAATCAAATTAGAAAAGGGTACCAATGATCGAGAAGCACTGGTGGATCATCAGACATGATAACTTTACAAAGATGACTGAGAAAGAAGGAAAGTAGAGCTTAAATCCATCTGATTACGGTGAGTGATTCCACCACTTTGATACCGTTTTGATAATAAAGGGACGATTGTGTAAAAGATTGTCTAAATAACATAATATTGTAATTTATTGCATATAATAGAATATTATAATGCTATATGTGTTATTTGTGAACTTGTTGAAAGTTTTGTTACTCGGAATTGGGATTTGGTGGTTGAGAATTAGAAATAGAGTTTGGTGTTTGAAAATTAGGGGAGAGGAGAGGAAGAGAGGTATTTCTTTTAGAAAGAGAAATGAATTTTGTTCCCATTTCACCCTTGAAATTATAGGCACACGAGATGGCGCAAGTATTTTGGTCAGAAAACTGCACAAAAATGAGCTCTGGAATCAAATGGACAAAACTTTTATAGCTGAGGAACTAGTTTGACTAATTTTGAATGTGAGTGACAAAAATTTTCTTCGAACGCGCAAGGGAGCAATTTGACAATTTTCCCTTTTAATAAAGAACTTTGATCTCTTTGACTTCTATCAGAAAAATATATGTTTCTTGAGTTGAGCTGAATATATATGTGTAATAAAGGATATTGCATGCTAACAAATGTTCTTTTTAGTTTTCATTTCTTTGAGTTTTTCAATACAAGTTATGTTTTCATAGAATAAGACATGTATAAAAATAAAATGAGAGAGAGAGAGAGAGAGAAAACAAGAGAAGGCATTTTATTGATACACGCAGCAACACAATTATTTGTTACCAGGACAGGACTCAGGAGGGGGCACGAGAAAACAATAACACCAAGAGAAAACAAAAAAGGAAAATGATCCCACGATTTCAAGAGCTTGATATCCTAACCTACACTACGAAATTTTTTTTTTTTTTTTTTTTTTGGGTGGTTACAGGGAGGGGGAACCAGAAAGCAAAAGAACAATGGTACATCATTAGTCCAAAACAAAAGCACCAAGAGAAAGATAAGTGGTAAACGTTGTACGTAGTCACCAAAGTGGCTTTTTCAGGCTCATCAGCTTGATATCCTCAATTAGACGGTTCAAAGCATTGTACGAAGATCCCCCATTGCTCACACTTGCTTTAGCCAATCTAGCCATATGATCGACCTTTTTCGAGAATTCATCCTTCCTCTCCTCCATAAGATCCCTAACCATCATCTCAACAATATCCCTATCACAAGTATCTTTCATGTCCAACCCCAGCTTCCAAACTTCCCCCACATACCTACTATTGATCTGTTGGTCAGCAAAGTATGGGCAACAAATCATAGGCACTCCCTCAACTATACTTTCCAAAGTCGAGTTCCAGCCGCTGTGAGTTAAGAAGCCACCAACCGCAGGATGGGCTAAAACCTCTTCTTGCGGAGCCCAACTCACGATGCACCCTCTCTCTGTAGTAGCTCGACACAATTTCAAAGGAATCCCAGCATCATTTTCCTCGTCTAACCCGGTAATGGACCCTGGCCTTTGAACCCACAGGAATCGCACTCCACTGTTGGCCAAACCGTGCCAGATCTCCAGGAGCTGCTTTTTTCCCATGAGGGCAAGACTCCCAATGCTGACATAGATAACAGATTTTGCAGGTTGGTTGTCAAGCCAAGAAATGCAGCTGTTGTTTTCTTTCCACAGGCTATTTGTGGAGCTGCGATCATTTTTTGACCCTCTTTCTGAAGCAAGCCTAGTCTCTTTGTGGGTGTGGAGGGGTCCGATGGTGTAGACGCTTGGAACAAGAGTTTTGAGTTGAGAAAGTATTGGACCCTCGAGATCTTCAAATGAATTGAAAATCAGGCCCTGGCATCTCTTCATTTGTCGCTCCTCCTTTAACACGCGCTGGATTATTGGGTCATTTTGGTCAGGTATGCGAAAAAAGCTTGGAAGATCTCGACGCCTCAAGAAACCTTCCATTCCTGGAATGCTGGTTACCGGTGCATCCAAGTCATCATCTGTTTAAAGTGATTGCGACAGTCAAAACTCAAAAACTGCGTGCGAGGGTTATGATTTTTTATATGAACAACCTTCCATTGAAGATATGCATGGCTTTTAACGGTGAAATTGATCGTAGGTTTCATGCACTGATTAATCCGTAGTCCATGTGATGCATTTTAGGCTCAATCTTTCAACAAACTTGCATGTAATACAAGATTATTACGTCTCTGACTGTACAAGGAACCTTCCTACTTGAACTAAGCATACACAACGAAAAAAGGTTTAGCTTTATAATACTTGATTTCGCAGCCAAAAACTTCCAATGTACGGTCTACATGTTACTGAGGGGGGAAAGAAATAGTAGTAGACCTTTTCCTATCTACAACTGTAGCCTAAATATACAAGTACGAAGAGGTTTCGAATCATAAGTAGATCTTTTTCCGTGCATATATGCAAACTGTGTTAAACTCTTAATCTTTTGTTGAGTCAAATTAATAGTTCAATAATGCAACTTTTTTCTAATTAACAGCCAGTTTACATGTGGTTATCCTCTTAATGTAGAATCCTAAACTAATCTGAACTGATAAAACTTTACTAATAGGCTTTTATTTAAGAAATTGATCATTCAAGAAGCATCACAGTTTTTAGCATAACTATTATATATCTTTCTAGAGCGTTACTTGATTATGTAAGACACGTGTTTCAGAGCTTAAAGCTAATCATAATGGTTGAAATATCAAAGACCAAACGCAAATCTTGAGGCAAACTGATTAAAACATGTTGCGGGTTGCACAAATATGAGTATCTTGATATTTCGTTTAGCAATAATTTTGGTGACGTTTGCTTATAGGGGAAGAGAAAAAGGTCTTATAAGAAGTGTTTTCATTGCAACAGTTAGCAGTTGCAGCAGTTTCTCTTGCAAACAATTTGAATTGCATGCAATATAATATAATCAAGTCTTTTGGTATAAAATCTTCTTTTCCTTAATTTAAGTGTTTTGGATGTTTACCCTTTTAAGTTTTCCTGAAATAGAATTGCTCTTAGCCAAACAAGCAAAAAAAATACTATACGAAAAGAATTTCAAGATTCTGATGCCTTATAATATATACATAACGAAGAAGTTCTAATTGTAGTTATAGATGTAGTTAAAAAGAAGCAGCTTCATAATTCGGAAGAATCTAAACATAGTTACATAGTTTAGTGATAAAAGGAAGACAATATCATTAATTTGAAAGAAGATTTAAGCGTCGCAGATTTCAATCAAATGTTTTGCCAGAGAATGAACAACCCCATTATGCCGTCTAACAGCCAAATATCTTCGCTGCACCGGAAGGATGCCGGAGGCCAGGAGCCATTCTCATCAACAAAATTGACGTAATGACTTTTCGTTAACAGTCAAATTCGTAAACATGCGGAAGCATTTTGACAATATGATTTTTTGGATAGCAAGTCTGGTGTTGAATTTTAAGACTACTGATCTCCAAAAATCGATTGTTAGGATAGCATGCAACACATTATACTCTTCTGGTAATACATAGCATGGAGAATAAACAACTGACCTTTAAAAGGAAAATCTCCAGCTTGAATAAGCCTGTTTGCAGATAAGATTGACCAGAGACCACAAGGACTGATGGTATCAAAATACATGAGTGCAACTCCAAATTCTGCAGCAATATCAACTGCAAATCCGAAAGCCCCATCTGCTATAATACAAGTCAAGGGATTTTGAGCATCATCAGAAAGAAGCACGCTAGACCTTACAATCTCCCTGAAGAGTGGTAAGCTCACAGCTTCCATGGAATCCAACAACTCCCCTATCTGTTCTCCGGTCAGCGTCTTATCTTCCGGGAGGCCATCGGGTACCGTCTCAAACCGGAAATGGCCAGCATAACGGTTAAAACGGCTAGAAACGTCGGTGCAACTCAGCAAGCGACGCTGGATGTGGTCGGTGTTAAGGAAGGTGACTTGAAGATGACTGGAGCAGAAAAGCTCGGCCAGTTTCAGCATGCAATTTACGGGACCTTGAAGGGGCAAAGGGAAAAGCAGTACATGAGGAGCACTTGACGGCTTTTGATGACTATCCATGGCAAGTAACGCTGTCTCCCACTGCCTCCTTATACTAAATTGTTTTTTCGATTGGATTGGGTCCTAACCTTTTGGAACACTCAATTGGCTGTTGCAATAAAACCAATTTGTTTGGATATCTAGATTTTGAAGTGCATCTAACTAGTCACGATGGAAGTACAATTTACGACATGCATAGGCCGTCTTTTTATACCGGCAAGGTGGGATTGCGGGCCATGCAATTTTTAATTTTTTAGGAAGGCTCCAAACAATTGAAGCTTTTTGGGGGGCCTAGAGATGTAGACGATGGGCTCTTTTGGATTTGTACGTGCATATTTAGAAATCTTACCACTTCCCTCGTAAGGTTACCTGTTCAACTTTGAACTTATCCGTTTATACGACACCACTTTTATTACCACACTTCCACCAAATTACTTATAACACTCTAGTAATTTGGTGTGAGTACTGTATAAAGGTGTTTGTACGTTAAAAGTAGAACGACTAGTAGCATTAGGAATAGGGTTTGTCTAATAAGTGTACAATGAGTATTCGTTAAAATATATTTCAGGTGTCAAATTTATAAAAAAATAAGACAAATTAGAAAAATTATATAAATGCGAGATAAAGTAACAATTATTACAATATATATATATATATATATATAATAGATTACGTGGAATGTAGGTATGTTAACGAGCGTTGAGTAGGCATCCGTCAAAAAAATCCTTGGAAATACAAGAACATAGCTCATAGCTCAGGAATGCCGAATTTGGAGCTTAACGACTTTTTGATCTTAAGTATTATTTCATTCATCATCATCATCATCATCATTATCATCACTGGTTTTGTTTTGTTCCTTTGTATGATGAGTGTTGTGTTAGTATCAATGAGATACAATCGAACAACTTGCATTAGGATAGTTTTCAGTTAACTCTTAATTACTAGTGTCTCATCTCACACACAAAAATGCTGTCAGAATCACAACTCACAAGTTGCTCAATTTAATTAGTACTTAATTACTGACCATATTGTACGAACTTTTCCAGTTGGACGGCGCAACTACTTTTGTTAGCGTTTAATTAAAATAGTTGGGGACTTATTTTGGCAAGGTTGCGGAGAAGGCATTAAATGTGTGTTTGTTTATGGTTTTATCTTAAGGTGTGGATATGGTTTCCAATCAGGTTGGTGATATAATAGCCGTCGAATGTGTATGATAACACTATAACACGGGGACAGGAAGTTAATAACAAGTGGCGATTCTCTTTTATTTTAACTCTTGAGATGGTGAATTCTTGGGATAGGTCAATGTCATAATACTATTTAGCTGGAAGAGAAGTTAGATCATTACTCATAGTCTATTCGACGATGTTCTCAATATCGGAGGTGGCAAGTGGCCTCCCGGCCCTCCCCAACTTGATCTACACCCGTCTCTAGTCCACTTGAAGCCACGAGGAAAAGAGCTGCGAATAAACCACAATCATGCTTGCACAATTTCAATGAGTTTTGAATACCTTCAAGACTTCAACCATTATTTCTACACCAAAGATATGTGTAAATTAACAGCTTCTAGATATAATTGCATAATTCTATTAAAACCCCCCCAATTAAGTCCAATTAACAACCTCAATTGGTTGAGCAGTGCAGAATAACCCTAAAAAGATGTTGTATGGTTGAGAAACGGGCTAAGATGGCCATGGCTTTGTGTTACTTATATAAGGTTCTGTCTATCAAATATTCATTAAGTGCTCGTTAAAATGTACTTCAACGTTAAATTTTTTAAAAATTAAGATCAATTTAAATGTATATATATATATATATACACACGCACAGGATAGGTTATGTAAAATTTAGATAGGTATATCACTTAGTTAGCACACAGTGAATCCCATTAGAAAAGCCCTTACTCGTGCATGAGTAATTATTAATGTACATGTGTAAAGTTCAGTCTAGTTTGAATCCTAAAATAGCGTGGTCCTGAATCCATCACACCATGTTGGACATGTTCATCGAACGGGGACGTGGAAGACCACATGGTTGATAAGGAAATATGCGCAATAGTTCTTTGTTTTGTTCCGTTGCTACGTGGGCAAATATTTCTTTGGATTCTGCATCCATAGATATGATTCCCGTTTTTGATCATTAATTACTCCAGCATATCTACAGATTTGATTCTACGTGGTTGTAGTTGTAGTTGAGAAGCCAAGGAAATATGAACCTTCACATCTGTTGTGACTTCACGAAATCGAGCCATTACTTTCTTTTCAATTTTCATTCGTGACTTTTACTAGGTCTCATTGTTTTCATTTGACGAAACCAGCATGTGATCCAAATGGTATCCAGTTTTCTCGCTTTTAATAATTGTCAAACTGGTGCATAATTGGGGATGAGATTAGTTTTTAACAAGTTGATTGTGACTGACTCAGGGACATTGTCCAAGTACTTTTAATTCTAACCTTACTTTATAGTCATGCCAAAATCTTCATAGAATCTACAGAAATTTTGTGCAGATATCCTCCGATTCTCGTCCAGTCTTTCTAACACCAAATTCAAGAAAACAAAATTATTTGTCTGCCACAGGGTGGTCGGAACCTGGATCAGCATTCAATGTATAATACAGCTACTGTTCTTCTACAGATGGAAGCGCAAATACCAACTCCCCACTTTTCAAGTGATCATAACAGCTTGATTACATCCTACAGATGGAAAAATGGCGCAACATACACTTTGTATTTTTTTTTTATTTTTTTTTAAAAAAATACATCTCTTGATTGTGTTTTGACATCAGCCAGTCTTTGCTTCCACTTTAGAGATCACAAATATTTTGGTTTTAGTTGACTGCATCTAAAGTTGTTCCAGCTTTTATCGGCAGCTTTTTAGCTGGTACGCAAATTGAAAAGTCTGCCAACTGAATTTAAACAATATTTTAAGGACAATAATTTTTATCAATTTAACTTGTCATTAGTTGTAATTTTTAGTAAACATACAAGTGAATTTTTAAAGCATAAATAATATTTGTGCTCTTAAATAGTCCTCCCACGTTCCACCCTTCTTCACATGATAAAGTATTAGAGTGAAGTGCCATAAGCTATTTTTGGATTGCAAATATCACTTATCCTTTTAAAATTTGATGGGTTAGAGCTTTCAGACAATGTTTTGAAAATCGGACACTTGTCGGTTTGATCGGTTGAACTGCGAATCAGCCATACCTTCGATTCGATTAAATTAAAAAACTAAAGAATTAATTGAATCGATCAAGAATCTGTTGAACCGATAAAAATCGGGAGGTTTAATCAGTTTTTATTAAGTTTCTATTTTCTAAAATATGTATTGTAGTTTTATTCAAAATTCGTAATACTAAAATGAATAAAAAATTATTAAATCTTTGAACCGGATTCGAATCGGTTGAACCGAAAGATTTTCCGGTTGGCTCTCTAGTTTGGGTTTAAAAACATTGCTTTTAGGTTAAACCACTATCTTTTTTTTTTTTTTTTCCTAAGACAGATTAAACTGTCATGTTAGTACAACTTATTGTAGTATACTTCTTTTTCCCTTTTATTCATGTGGGTAGCATATGTCTGACTGAATGTTGATCTTGAAGATTAAATTGAGAAAAATCATCTCTTTCAGCTTTTTCTGTCAAGGCATGTGTTTTCTTTTGCTTTTCTAGAAGTCAATGGTAATTTCATCCGCCAACGCACACCCAAAAAAAAAAAAAGAACCCACAAAATAAAATCGTTAATGATACTAGGTATTTTCTGTTCCCATGCGTAAAAGGTATTACCACGAAAATCCCAAAAATGAAACATGTTTCACAGTGATTCTTGTTTCATATGAAAACGGACGGAAACTATTTTTTACTTTGACTTCAATCTTGAGTTTTGTCTTTCATTTTCGTTCTAGATGTCAATAGCTCACTTCAGTCACGAAACACAGACAGCCGATTTGGTCAGCAACAGGATAAAGGATAGCAGATTCGGTAGATTTGGTCGTGTTTCCGTTTTGCAAAAAACTATAATAGGGTTCATTACATGACAGATGACACCATCGAGAAGATTTGGCACAAAGTCACAAATTAGCCAGCTGCAATTTACCAAAAGACCTAAATTGAAACAGAATTTCCAGGTGGAAGAAAATTTAATTAGACAAAGTCATGCACTACTCAGATTATTAAGACATAAAAGTGGAGACATATGTAGTTTTTTCTTTAAAAAGGAAAAAATAAAAAAGAGGAACAGTACTATATAAAATAAAAAGAGACAAAGTTATAGTTTAGGAATAATTTCGAAAACCTCTTTTGACATTTTTTATGATATTACTTAGCATCTTTGAAATTTCAAAAACATCACTGACCTTCATTGTAAGTGAAATGTGACCAAAAATCACTTTTTACAGGCCACGAATTGGCTAAATTAACCACTCCTATAACAAATTTTCACTCAAACTATTTTGGATGCAAAATAGCCATTTTGCGCCATATCTCAATATAGGGCGCGGTTCTAACAAGGCTAACGCAATGCATTATAAGGCATTCTTCTTTTCAGGTATCTATAATGCTCTTCTTCTCTGGAACAATAGGAAGAGCTTCAGCCGAAAGAATGAAATCTCTTTCATCTAGTTGTGGTTTCTTGCAAGGAGTAAAATTTGCCATATTGGATTGCTTTGCATCATTTTAGGTTGATTTTTTTTTTTTTTTGGTGGGTGAAACTAAATCGTCTTTCGAGGAAAATAAACCAATGGTGAATGCCAATGAAGCTACTGCCTGACACTGAAATTTGATGAAACTCAACTGTATTTTGCTGTTAATGTTATTTATTCTTAATCAAATGTGGACAATAGAACTATGCTAAATATGTACTTCGTTATTGCAACGATCTTCTAGCTATTGCTATGGTCTTCTACATGACTTCTACTTCTTCCTTTGTTATTACACTTACATGCCTACACTTGCATGCTATATATCTAAGCTTGTATTAATATTTAATCTGAAACAAAATTTATAATTGGGGTAACAAAAGGGCAATGATGGAATAAAATTTTCAATCTCTTTCATTGAAAATCTTGAGGAAATAATAAAAGAGGAGAGGTGAAAAATTAAAATTGTTTAAAAAAGAAACATATAGAAAAACGCTTTTTAAAAAATAAAGAAAGAAAGAAATAGATAGAAAACTGTTTCATATAAACACTGCGCGATGTATCCGGAAATCTCAGGGATCACTTCAAGAAGGAATATTTTGATTCAATTCATTTACTTTACTTATTTATCATTCAAAAGTTGCTTGGCGTACGAATCGGGGAAAGATCAATTTTTTTTTCAATTAATTTGAATGTATCTAGAGAGCTTTTTTCTTGCTTTATTAAATAATTACGTTGAATTTTTCCAGAGAATTGATCATGATACAAGAATAGAACGATAGATTGATGTGATGGTGGATTCCTTGGAGTTTCAACCACTGGAAAAATAATTGTTTTGCGATTGCCGTCCATATAGTTAAGGGCCTTAAGGCGATGCACGCATCTCATTTAACACCCCCCCAAAACACCCCAAAAAAAAAAGAAAAAGATACAATGCATGAAATTATTTTTCTACCATCGATCTTTGTGGCCTATGGTTTTTAATCAGTGAATTGGTCTTGGGATCTCAATTCCCTTGTCAGCCTCTTTTAATTTCTGCAGTCTACACCAGTTAAAGCATTATCTTACACATCAAGGAATATGGCTGCTTTTTCTAAATATGCATCACTGTTAGATATCCATGATCTTTGTGTGTTCTTTTGGATAAGCATCCTTCTTGTCTCTCCAGTGTTTTGCTTTTGGATAAAATCTCCGATGACTGACATGTATGGTGCTTGCAACTAGCTCAAATGTACAGTATATACTATATGGTGCTTTGTTTTACAAAATTATATATAATACTAAGACAAAAGAAATTCTACGCCTGGCTAAGGAATTGAAACAGAATATAAACAGGCACAACATCGCATATATTCTATTCTAGATAAACAGCCTAAAAACCAATTGGTTGAATGCAGGTCGGTACTTGTTGGCAAGCGCCTAATCGATTAGAATGAAAAATACCCTCTTGTTTACGACCATACGATTCATTACACAATCTTGCTAACCAGTAGCGTGCACCATCCTCTTAAAGATGTCAACTCAAGAGTGGATTTTGCAACTTAGTTTAAAGATGACATGCTCATAGGCTAGCTTTCGAAATGTTTTTATTTTTGTCCCATATTCATCTTCTCGAAGCATAGGAAATAAAGAAGAAGAAACTCCAGACTCGTCCAAGTCCACCTTCATAGGCTGAATCTCTGTATTATTTGCAAAACGGTTAGGCGCAAGCATTATCATAATAATGATCCATCTCTGCAGTACCTTGTTCAAGATTGGCTTGTTTCGTGTCAAACTTTAGTCCTGACATCATATTTCAGCAATGCTAAAAATAGTTTATGCCTTCAACTGCATCAATCTGATGTCCTCAATCAGATTGCCCAAGTCATCGTCTGAAGATCCGCCTTCGCTCATACCCTCGCTCATACTTGATTTGGCCATTTTTGCCATTTCATTTGCTGTTAGCAAGAATTCATCCTTTCTCAACTCCATAACATCTCGGACCATCTTCTCAACAATGATCCGATCACACGTATCTTTCACGTCCAATCCAAGTTTCCAAACCTCTGATAGATACCTACTGTTAACTTGTTGGTCAACACAGTACGGCCACCCTATCATTTGGAACTCCCTCCACAACACTCTCCAGCGTTGTTGAGTTCCAACCGCTGTGAGTCAAAAACCCACCAATTCCAGCATGGCCCAAAAACCTCTTCCTTAGGAGCCCAACCCACAATATAACTTCTTTCCTCGGTTGCTTTAACCAATTCCTCAGGAATCTCATCCCCCTCGGCCTCTACTACTGATACAGCTATAGACCCCGGTATCTGAATCCACAACAACCTCGCCCCACTGTTGACTAAATTATACCGAGTCTCCATCAGCTGATCCTTGGTCATGGTCGCAAGACTTCCTATGCTGACATGAATCACAGACTTGAACGGTTATTTCATGTAAAAACAACCAGCGGACCAAAGGTTAACATCTCCCTGAAAATTGGCTGGCTCACAACTTTCAAAGACTCCAGTAACTTAAAAATTTGATCACCCGTACGAGGACTATCTTCGGGAAGGCCATCCGGGATTGTATGAAACCTGAAATTGGGATAACGCTCGAACCGTGATTCAACATCCCTGCAACTTCTCAGTCGGTCCTGGCTGTGGTCAGTGTTGACGAAGGTAACATGCAAGTCACCAAGGCACAACAGTTCAGCTAGCTTGAGCGTACAATTCACAGGACCCTGAAGTGGTAAAGGGAATAGTAGTGCATGGGGAGTGGAGAATTGTATCTGGTGATCCATCTCTACGCTTCGTTGTTTTCTGGCCCTGTGAAGTTGGTGATAATAGTGTCCTCGGCTTAGTTGGCTTCAGTTGGTACGATATCTAGTTGCCAGTTGCCATCAATTGGATATAAACAGTGGGAAATGTACAAGCAGAATTCTTAGTTTAACTGATGCTTTTTACTAGTAGACGAAAATTAATTTATGTGATAAGGTGAGATTAGAGTAAGAGATGGATGAGATTAGGTGGGTAATAGGCAAATTGACTTAGTCGATGCAGATGGAACATCTTGCGTTCGATAGACATGAAAAGATCTTCTAATTAGTGTTGTTACCGTTGTATTGGATTTAGTGCTGGAGCAATAGGTTGGTGAGTCGCTGATCTCATTTTGTACCTCTACCATATCTCCATAAACAAATCCTTGCACAGAACGGGAGAGGCAGAGGTGGACAAATCTCTCTTTCCAGTTCTTGTGTCCTTCTATTTTCATTGTGAAATAACGTTAGGGATGGAAGCTTTGTCTAAAATATCATAATGTGCGATCCAACATTTAATGGTGAGGAAGAACACTTTATTTTGTCGACTTTCTTGTCAATAGGATACAGATATCTACTCGTATAAAGTAACAATTATGTCAAAATCCTTCTTGTTACATGAAACAAACGTAATTAAGTACTGGTTCTTTGACAAAAGATTTTGAAAAGCAATCTCCAGCAGCTCTGTCTCGTTCACAATTGGTAGTCCATCAACTACCAACATGGCACCGAGCGAGGTACACGATGGTTGCTCCTTGGACATGATAGGCGGAGATGCAAATAATTGATATTTGATAGCAATATCACCTGTCCAAAAATTGGACAATGGTTTACAATTAATTGAAGATCTGTTCTTCTTGTTGCGTTTTTGGGCATTAATTGTGCAAAATATTACTCCAATAACAAAATGGCTTAGATGGAACCAGCTAGCTGTTTGGTTGGGAATACAAATAAGTATAATTTAATAGGCTATAAATATAGCTTAATGACTATCAAAGTCTATACCAGCCAAGTTGGTGAGAGTGATCCAATTATTGAATTTGATACCAAAAAGGAAATAGAAAAGGCAGCTATCATGCCAAACTCCACCTATCATTGAAGTTCCCCTCTTTTTCTTCCTTCCTTTCCTGTTCTTTTTTCCTCCCTTTTCTCCACTCTCTTCACCAATCCTATTTACTTTCTCTTTTCACTTTCCCCTTCTTCCATAGTAGCAAATTGCGACAGTGCTGGTGGATTCATCGTTGGTCGGTATGGTAGCTTGCATGAAGCTCTTTTCCATTCCTTTGTGATTTTGACAACACTCTTTTGTAAATATAAAATCATTAAAATCGTAGAAGAGCTTTGACAAGGACACAGCGCAGTTTGCAAGCAAAAATTAACAAGTAAATTTGGGGTCTTCGATAACATTTTTATTTTTCAGCAACTTTTTTTCTCATAAAATTTATTGCTTATATCATAAACACGTTTTATTATCATCTTTTCATTTTTTTCAATTACCTTTTTTTTTTTATTTCATTTACATCCCATCATAAAAAATTGTTTTAATACAATTATTTCGCAATACGGTCTTGATTTGGTTGGAGGAGCAGCGGAGCTGCCATGCTTGGTAGTGGTGTTTGAGGGTTGAAGCAAAGGATGGGAGACAGAAAAAGGTCAAAAAAAAAAAAAAAAGAAAGATGATGAAACACAATGAATTACAATATAGACGTTTCGCGGATATTATCCATGCAGTGAGTCAATTATCCAGCCTAAAAATCCCTCAGCATTTAATTGTTTATCATCTTTTACGACAATTGAACCTAAACATGGATGGCTGTGGCAAATTTGGGTGTAATGGTACACTTTAGATCTCAACTAAGGACATCATCGATCCAAATGTTGGAGTAGAAGTCTATGTAAAGGTTTATTTAGCAAAATAAATCTTCCTCCAACAAGACGGATACTCACAAATTTAGGACCCAGTGTGATTTTAACCCTTTCCTCCAAAATTCAGAGGGGAAATAAAGAAGGGGAAAAGGAAGACACGAGGTCCACGTAATCCATTATATGGTCAAAGTGATTGACAATAACATTTGATTGAAATCACTGATACAGACAAATTGGGCATTTTCCCCCTTAGAAATAAATAACAGAGACAACGAAGACATGCGCCAATTAAACGCTACGACGCATCATTAACAAGTGCCTTAGATCTTCTTTGAGCAGCGTCACATTGACTAGCAACAAGGGATGAAATATCTTCGTTTCTCCTCAACATAACATCAAGTTGCATACTCAACCCCCAAAACTCTATTCCTAAAATCTCTAATCTCTTAATGGCAAGAACGAAATTATCAATCTCCAATATAAACCATAAGGCAGTTTTGGTTTAGAAAACCACAATTATTGGTGACAACATTTTAATTTTCGGGAAAATAAGAAGAAATTAAACAAGAAAAACACATCAAAGCCATGTCCTTTTCATATAATAGTAGATTTAATAAACTCAACGAGGCTGTCCAAGTTATCATACGAAGTACCACCTTGAGTAACAGCCTTTCTTGCCAATTTTGCCATGGCATCTGCCCTTCTCAAGAATTCATCCTTCCTCACGTGCATGAGTTCTGCCACCATTTTCTGGATGATGACTCTGTCGCATGTATCTTTCATGTCCAATCCAATCTTCCAAATTTCACTCACGAACCTGCTATTGATCGTTTGGTCGGCAAAATATGGCCAACATAACATTGGCACACCGACCGCCATACTCTCCAGAGTCGAATTCCAACCACCATGGGTCAAAAATCCTCCAACAGAAGGATGATTCAGGACTTCTAGCTGCGGGGCCCAACCCACCATATAACCCCTTGCTTTTGTAGCCGTTTCTAGCTCGGCTGGAATCTTACCTCCGCCGCCTTCTCCCATAATGGAATCAGGTCTGACGACCCACAAGAACCTCTGCCCACTATTCACCAGTCCGTACCAAAATTCCAGGAGTTGCTCTCTTCTCACAACCGTAATGCTCCCGAAGCTGACGTAAATTACCGATTTTGGAGGCTGTGAATCAAGCCAGTCCAAGCAGCTCCTGTCTTCTTCCCATATACTGGCCGAAGAAATTAAAGTTTCAGTCTCTGTTGCTTTTGCTCCCAGCCTGGCCGTTAGGTGGAAATGATTTGGTCCGATTGTGTATAATCTAGGCATGTGTTTACGAATGTGAGATAATATTGGTCCCTCTAAGTCTTCAAATGTGTTCAGTATCACCGCCTGGGCTCGCGGGGTTTGCTGAGTCTCCGTTTTGATTATTTGGAAAGTAGTGTCGTCCAGATCGTTGACACGATAAAAACCAGGCAGGTCCCGACGCCGAAGAATATTTTCCATTCCTGGGACGCTTTTGACTGCCAGGTCCATTCCATGTCCTGCATATTTGGGTGTGCCGTCAACCTCTTGGGTGTGATAATAAGGGGTATACAGACACCAAATTAATTTATGCTAAAACTTGCTGCACCTGATAAATCTGTCAATATAGATATATCAACGACAATAGACTCAATGAATGACACACTTTGATGTAAAAATCGACGCGTGATCAAATTTTGTACTCCACTACCTTTAAGGGGTATTTCTCCAGCTTCAATGACTTGAGGTATACAAAAGCAGGCCCAAAATGAGCAGGCGCTAACGGTGCGAAAATAGATGAGGGCAATTCCGTTCTCTTCAGCAAAATCACCGGCAAAACTCAAGACTCCATCAGCTATGATGCAAGTAACAGGCCTTCGGATACCAGAAGAAGCAAAGCAACTTTTCTCGATCATCATCCGCTTAAATAGCGGCCCTGTCACCATTTTTATAGCCGGCATGATATCCACAAATCCCTTACCTGCTCTGGGGTGGTCATCTGGAAGCCCATCGGATATGGGTTGGAAAGAAAAGCCAGGATAGCGAGCAAAACGCGACGACACGTTAGTGTGCTTGAGGAGGCGATTATGGCAAAAGTCGGAGACAATGTAAGTTACGTCTAATCCAGCGAGACAAAGAAGTTCCGCCAGCCTGAGCATGGAGTTGACATGGCCCTGGATTGGCAAGGGAAATATGAGAACATGAGGTGGTAAGTTTGCTTTTTGGGAACCCATTTGCAACTTCAGTTTCTCTTAGCACAGATGATCCTAGTCGTTGAACGGTTAAACAACTCATACTCAGATGATTTTGATCATAAAACGATCGAAGTCAACCCTCCTTGATTATGCTAATAAAATACTAGGAGATCTCATTGGTCGGTTGGTGGATCAGAGGCCTCTCGAGAGGTGTGATGTCATGAAGTCTCTTATCAGTAAGTTATTGCCATTAACAACTACGTCCTGTTTTTCCAATTTATTTATTTATTTTTTGGGAAGAAACTATCAACCAGTCATCATCGGTGTTTTTTTATTTGGAGAAATGAACAAGTGACATGCCCCGGTGGTTTCTCATTTCTGGGCATAAGAGTTGATACTGTCGAAATTTAACACTAATACATGTTGATTTTAACCGCCGCTATACAATAGAATAGTATATTCAAAGTAACAACTACGTCCAGTTTTTGCAGCTTCAAGTCGTGGCAGTAGTTGCTCACAATAACTAGTCCTCTCCTCTTTTAGGAGCCTCAGTACACTAGGATCTGAAAGGATACTTCAGGCAGGCATAATTGATTTGATTTTACTACTAAATAAGTGGATCCACGATGCTTCACAGCTTATGTCGGGCTTATGCTGCTTCCATCGACAATCCAGTGGGCCTCTTCTAATTAAGTGGTCGCCGCTCGACGATAAACCATAAGCCCAAAAATTTTTGAGATACACAATCAACAGATATCTCCGGAGACACGTGGACCGCTCGAGTGGACACCGCTCTGGTGGAGTGTGAAACCAAAATCTCGAAGCTCGTGGAAGTTTGTGGAAAGTGACGAGACTTTTTCCATTTTTTTGGTGCGATAAGAATATTCTAGACAATACCGGATATATATAACCGTCATCATCTGCCCCTTGTATATGTAGCTCTTGTTCGTGCCTTCCACCCTCAGACAGAATTAGTCATTGCCTTAGAGAATTCCGTAAATCCACTCAAGTCCTCAAACCAAATAGTCCAGAGCACAATTCTCTTGCAAAATTCTGATGGCTTTGGTTCCGAGCATCTTCGGCGGCCGGCGAAGCAATATCTTCGATCCTTTCTCTCTCGACATATGGGATCCGTTTGAGGGCTTTCCGTTCTCGAGGACTCTAGCCAACTTCCCCAGCGGCACTGATCGTGAACCGGCTGTTTTTACTAACGCCAGGGTTGACTGGAGGGAGACCCCAGAAGCCCACATCGTTCAGGCTGATCTTCCTGGGCTTAAGAAAGAGGAGGTCAAAGTCGAGGTGGAAGATGGTAGAATCCTGAAGATCAGCGGAGAGAGGAGCAGGGAGCAGGAGGAGAAGACTGACACTTGGCATCGTGTGGAAAGGAGCAGCGGCAAGTTTATCCGAAGCTTCAGGATGCCGGAGAATGCAAAGACAGAGGAAATTAAGGCGAGCATGGAGAATGGCGTGCTGACCGTTACTGTGCCTAAAGTGGAGGAGAAGAAGCCTGAAGTTAAGGCCATCAACATTTCTGGTTAAAAACTTTGATGCATATGTACATCGGCATGGCACCGTGAGTTGTTTTCATGTGGATACTACTGTATCTTTTATCATAAGAAAAAATCAGATAAACGTCAACTAAATTTAACAAGTGAATTTTAACCCTCTATACAAATTAATTAACACAAAAAATTTAAGATACAAATTTAGAATGAGAACAATTCACAAATTAATAATCATCAAAAGATTTTCTAAATCACAAAATTAAAATAGGTGTAACTGTTGGAATAATTAATAATTATGAATTAAAATATAAAAGAAATGTAAAGAAAAATTTAGACTTGAAAAAGGTGAAGCTTCGTGAAGAATGGATATTTGAAACGAGTTGAACCAATTTGGGAATGAATGGATAGTTGCTTTGCTTGATTTTTAGATCGTTGGTTTAGGTGCTGGCTTTTGATTAATACCTCAACAAGCATGTATGAATAGAATGATTGAATTTCCTTTTATTTGTCAATTGTTTCCAATTTGTATAGTATTTTCCTTACCTTTACTAATGTATGTATATGCGCTAAATGCATTGAAGTTATAACAATAATATTTTAATAGAAGGAAACTAGGACGAGTTATTATAGGATGCGTTTTAAAAAGAGAAATTAAAGAAGACAAATATGTTAAACTTGTTGGAGGAGAAATTAAAGATTTTCAATTGTTTGACTTAATATACAAATTCACTTCTTTATTTGGCAGGTGTACCATATATGAGAAAAAAATATACATCAGAAAAGGGGAAAAAAACTCGGCTCCAACCCAAAAGTCCAGCATGCCTTTTGGGTTGGGTCGTGGGTTTAGTTTATATCCGGTGTGTGTGTGTGTTTCTTAACTAAGGTAAGGGAGGAATACAACAAAAGGCGAGGTGTGTAGGTGTGTGGTGTGGGTTCTTCCTTAAGGCTCTAAGCCATCCCCGTCCCCTTTCCCTCAGTTTTCTATCCCACATCGATAGAAAGAGAGATGTGTGTGTTGGATATAAGCTCCTCGGCTCCAACCCAAAAGTCCAGCATGCCTTTTGGGTTGGGTCGTGGGTTTAGTTTATATCCGGTGTGTGTGTTTCTTAACTAAGGTAAGGGAGAAAAGGGGAAAAAAATGTACCGCTTTACCGGTTTAAAAAGTACAAAATGTGTGTCACCATTTTTTGTTTCTGGTTTTTTTTTTCCCAAGAATTTTGCTTGCATGATTTCGTTGCTTCAAATTCTAAAAAGTCTCGATAAACCCAGAAAGTCCATAACAAAACAGCCCAAGAATACACTGGGCCTCAATTCCCACAATTTTGAATTTGGAGATGTCCGGAGTTCTCCAGACGCTAAAAGGGGTGATTGTAGAAAGTTCGTAGAAAAAGCAAAAGACTTGCCCCTCGGATAGTGTGACAGCGGCAAGAAACTTCAGGAAAACTCCAGACGTCTGGTCTCCGGCTCTCCCCTCCCCTCCTCTAAACTATAAATGCCAAGCTTCCTCCCCTGTTTTGTCATCGCAGAATATTCATCCCGACTCAGCACAATTCAGTTATCTTGAAAACCTATTCGTCGTCAAATCTCCCATTATCTCGGAAAAAACAAAAAAAGAATGTCGCTCGTACCAAGCATCTTCGGCGGCCGACGAAGCAACGTTTTCGACCCATTTTCTCTTGACATTTGGGATTCCTTTCCTTTCTCAGACGCCAGTCTGGCCAACGTCCCAAATACGGCAAGGGAGACATCAGCATTTGCAAGCGCCCGCATAGATTGGAAAGAGACCCCAGAAGCCCATGTCTTCAAAGCCGATCTTCCAGGGCTGAAGAAAGAGGAAGTGAAGGTGGAAGTTGAAGACGGGCGGGTGTTGCAGATTAGCGGAGAGAGGAGCCGCGAGCAAGAGGAGAAGAACGACAAGTGGCATAGGATAGAGAGGAGCAGCGGCAAGTTCCTGCGCAGGTTCAGGCTGCCAGAGAATGCCAAGTTGGATCAGGTGAAGGCTGGTCTGGAGAATGGCGTGCTCACCATCACTGTACCGAAAGAGCAAGTGAAGAAGCCTGGGGTTAAGGCCACTGAGATCTCCGGTTAAATAGTTTCGGGTTCTGAGCCTTGTGGAGGACAGGGTAATTTTGTGTGAAATGTTTCTTTAATGTTGGAAAACATTTGGACAGTGAAAAAAAAAGATTAAAAAATGTAAATTGGATGAGGTGCTTGTATGAACATCTATCTGTTTGCTGCTGTCGTGATTATAATTTGTGTCTGAGAAGTGAACAGACTTTTGTTTTGTTCTGCAATCTATCCCTTTTTTTTTTGGGTTTAATTCTAGTCTTCTAGCCATTTCAACCTAATGTTTAGTTGCTCTATTTGCTGAATATCTTATCCTCAATTTAAATTTTCAACTAATGTAAAAATTTGTTTTATTCGATGTTTCGTTAGGTTCCTTTTGATACTGTACTTTAGATGGGTCATAATTGACAGTAACTGGTAAATTGATAGTAAAAATTTTGGGCTTAGTGGTTGTTGCGTGTATTTTCAACCCGCTTAATTTGGCCATTTGTGGGATATCGTGGAGTACTTTTGAAATGAATGCATGAATTGTGTCCTTATGTGAACAAATACGCTTTCACTTTTGTGCTGATCAGGTACAATATTTTGACTTACTCGTACATTCCTGATGAACTAGCCAAGTACAAGTTTATATAATTTTTGCGGGGATTTACATGTTTGTTGGATTGATTTTGAGCATAGTCTTTTTTTAGGGTAAAAAACAAAAAAATTCCTGTGATAAATCAAATACACAGAAAAGCCTTTCATAATTTCAAAATATACAACACGATATTTCATATTTTGAATTAAATTGTAAAGATGACGGAATCCATTAAATTTAACGGAAATGAACTTTCCAAAATTGTTTACTTTGACTTACACCAAAAAAGAAAAAAATTGTTTTGTTGAAAAACTTTCTTCGCCTTCTAGGCAGAAAATGATAATGGTGGCAACAAAATTTGGGAAATGCAACGATAGTAATAGGGTTTTGGGAATTGTAACAAAGTTGTGTAAATAAAGAAAATTCAAAAAAAAAAGAAAGAAGAGGAAGCTAAAGCCTTTTTTTTTTTTTTTATATGCCACATCAACAACAACAGATGTAAAACAAGCAAAATTATGCATTGAATAGAAAGGTGAGACATAAAATATTGGACAGAGGATCCTGTGAAAACTCCAGGCTCTGCCTCTCCTCTTTGATATAAATATGAACCTCCTCCACCGGCTTCGTCTTCGATAAGAATTGATCGAAGCTCTCAGTACAATCAGCTCTCTTCTTCAAAAGCCGTGATACATAAAAAAACAGCAGCGTCGTCATCAATTTTCCTCAAAAACATCCGAAATGTCGCTCATTCCAAGCCTCTTCGGTGGCCGACGGGGCAACGTGTTCGACCCATATTCCCTGGACGTTTGGGATCCCTTTGTAGGCTTGGCTTTCCCAGACGCTAGTCCGGCCAACGTCCCAAATACAGCAAGCGAGACATATGCATTTGCTAGGCCCCGCATTGATTGGAAAGAGACCCCGGAAGCCCACGTCTACAAAGCCGATCTTTCGGGGCTGAGGAAGTGAAGGTGGAAGTTGAGGAATGCCGGGTGTTGCAGATTAGCGGAGAGAGGAGGCGGGAGCAAGAGGAGAAGAATGACAAGTGGCATATGGTAGAGAGGAGGAGCGGGAGATTCGGGCGCAGGTTCAGGCTGCCGGAGAATGCCAAGGCGGATCAGGTGAGGGCTAGCATGGAGAATGGTGTGCTCACCGTCACTGTGCCGAAAGAGGAAGCGAAGAAGCGTGAGGTTAAGGCCATTGAGATCTCTCGCTAAATGCTTTTAGGTGGCTAAGCCTAGTGGAAGTTTGTCTCTGTCTTGAAATGGTTGAGATGACTGTGGTTGCTGTATGGATGATGATGAATTTTGTTTAATGAGTCGCAAGTGAGTAGGCTTTGGTTTGTTTTGAAATGAAGCATCGATAAATACTCAATTCTTGCCACCGTCTTCTAATGAGTAAGCTAAATGAACTCAACTTGGAATGGATTCTACCTGCAGCCAAAAGAATGGAGTGATTGTGATGCTGAATTAGGAATTTAAAGGAGGAGGTTCTTGACATTTTAAACCTTCTTCTCAAGATCTGCAAGTGTTTGTAGCAGCGATTGATTTCAGAATTTTCACAACACAGAAACAATTGACAGGATGAATTACGGCTTCCTCCTAGCCAAGACGTTGTCATCGTAGATTGCGTGAATTGCTTTCCTCCGTAAACAATCAATTCGAGAGTCAGACTGAACACTCAAGCCCATATTTTCTCTATTATCCAACGGTAATTTGATGCTCTGTTCTCGGCGAGTTCATTTAGCTGCCAGCCAATTGGCTAATCTCTTTCACCTGCTTCTTTAGAGCATGAATGACGGTATTATAGCAGAATAAATCAATTGTAGGTGAAAGAAATTCAGGGCGCCGCAAGTACATTTGCTGATTACCCCGCCATCAATCATTCTGTTTCTTCTTCACATCCCGTCTTGTCAATCAATAGCAGGGTAGAGATGCAAATACACTCTCCCTCTTTTACGCCAACTCCAAATTTTTCTCGTAGAAAGTCTTGCTACCAGAATATGCTGTCAAAACTATCGTAAACAGTTTTGTCAATGGCCACACAATTTTTATTCATCTTTCGGCCGGTATAAATCCAAAGTCCAAAACCCAACATCAAAATCAATTTTTTTTAAAAAAAATAATAATCAATTATTAACAAATTAGACGATCCAATTTGCTAGCTAGTTACTGCGTTGTAACATTATCCAGTTTCCAAAGATACCTGAAACTTAGATGCAAAGTCACTAATCTCACAAGAAACTAGTCCAAAAAAGGCTAGAATGTGATACTACCAAATTATAACCCGTAGTTCGAGTCATACTCTGATTGCCATTAGAAAGTAGTAATACACCACCCGCTTCCCCTACCACTAACAGAAGCGATCGCATCCACATCCATTCCACTGACGGAATTCGCCAATTGGACCCTAAAAACTTACTACTATGGACATATGCACTAGTACGACGGGAAAAAAATGAAAAGAAAGAAAGACAAGGACGCAGACATAAGTACATAACAGAAACGACGACTCGGAAATCAGCCAGAAATTTCAATGGACTTGACATCAGGCTTCCTGATTTCTGCTTTAGGGACAGTGACGGTCAGAACCCCATTCTCCATCGATGCCTTGACTTGTTCCACTTTAGCATTTTCAGGGAGCCTGAACCTCCTCATGAATTTCCCGCTGCTCCTCTCCACCTTGTGCCACGTGTGGCCCTTGTCCTCGATTTCCCTCTTCCTCTCCCCACTGATCTGCAAGATCCTGTCGTCCTCCACCTCCACCTTGACCTCCTCCTTCCTCAGCCCCGGCACGTCCGCCTTGAACACGTGGGCATTTGGGGTCTCTTTCCAGTCGATGCTGGCGTGGGCAAACGAGGCAGTCTCAGATGAGGAGGACGGGAAGGTGGTGCGGAGCTGACCGGAGAATGGGCTAAAGTCGGAGTTGAAAGGCCAGCCCTGAAATGGGTCCCAAATTTCATCGGGAGTATTGGATCGGCGGCCGAAGAAGCTTGGAACCATCGACATTTTTTTCCTCTCACTCTTAGGAGTGTTTACGGGTTGTTCTCTTAGCGAAATCTGCAGTGCAAAATCAACGGGTTGATCGAGAAGGTAAGAGGCAGACTTGGCCACCATTTATATGGTGTTTTGGATAAAATTTGTGCGAGTTGCAGAAAGTTCTCGAACAAGTTGTCTCGCATCTTTTCATTTTCCCTTTTTCATTATCGGTTTAATTGCTAATAGTTTTTTTTTTTTTGGCCGAGATTACTCGAGTGCCCATTCAAAAATGTTTATGGTTCAAGTAAATGGGGTAGTATTTTCAATTTTGGGGACAGAGCATAAAAAATTTGAAATTTTCTGGTACCTAATGAATTTATCACACTAAACTTTTCTGAAAATCGGATTTTCACTTTCTAATGCATAGTAAGTAGGGGTTCGACTTTCGTCATACTTCGTAATGATGTCGCCAAGTGGTGCCCTACCGACTAATACTAAAATAGTTTAAATATCTGCATTGTTAAAAAATAATAAAAATAAATAAATCTGGCAAATATTTTTGTTAAAGAAAATACCAAATTCGTTTCACTTAGCTCGTAAACATTGACCTATCAATCAAATTGGGGTGCAAGTTAAAACAAACGCACATTGATTACTTTCTAGCAGTAGAGCAATAGATTTTTAACGCACATTTCTTTTTGTTAATGTGATAAGACTCCCTCCACTTAGTGTAACTCTTTCTTATTAATGTTCTATATTCGGGTGTATCAGTGCTATCGAATATTCTAATTATTAAGTGATAAAAATAAAATAAAGGATGCCCAAATAATCGAGTTACCGTGTTGGTGCACGAGAAGCATTGAATTATCTCAAAGATACATATATATATATATATACATATAGATGAAACAACTTTAGAACAAAAAAATACTTGTGATGTTCAATCCTTGAATTCTAAATCATGTATGGACACATCTAGGACTGATGCTAAACTGAGTAGCTTGACCGAGCTCGCAAGCTACTTGATCAGCAGCTCGGCTCGAGCTCGTTTTGACCAAGCTTGAGCTCGAGCTCGAATTGCTTGATAGAAGCAATGAGTCGAGTTCGAGTTTCAACATTTTGCACTCGAAAATTCAACGAGTCTAATTGACCTTTTTATAATATATATTTTAATTTTTATTATTGTGAAATATCAATAATATCCTTTATTCAAAATTATATAAAAAATATTAATTTTTATTACGTGAGTTTGATTAGGCTTGATTGAGTTCGAATAGGCTCGATTGAGTTTGATTTGAATTGATTACATTTAATTAAACTTGAGCTCGAGTAACGTAAATTGATATCGAGTTTGAGTTCGAGCTCGAATTCTAAAAGCTCGACGAGCTCGAGCTTGATCTCGAGTTTAGTTATTTTACCTCGAGCACTACTCAAACTCGACTCAACTCGAACGCACCCTAGGCACATCTATAATAATGTCATACAGTGTACTGTACCGTGGTTCTGTATGTACAAAAATAACCACAGGCTAAATTTACAATTCCTCGTCGTCATCTTCGATTGTTTCTAGATCATCCTCATCGATGGCCGCAACTTTTGCAGCACTCTTTGCTGCTGCACTGACTCTAGAAGAAGCATTTGGTCGAACCTTGAAGGGCGATTTTGCATTTCGTGATACCCTGCTGCTAGGAACAATGCCACAGCCTTCATCTTCTTTCTTCAAGTCGGCTGGAGGCAGAAAGCAATCAATGCTGAGTCCCTTTATGTTGAAATCAACTTCTTCAATCGTCCAAACCTCTTCCATCCGCGTCCTGGTGTGGCTTTCAGAGTTTCCTCCGAACCTCAACAGCGATACGCATGTTCTTCCAGCATGGGCTACATTAACACCATCAATAGTCCGATAATCTTGTATCGTGGATTCCATTGTTGTCTCCCATAAAACGTCGTTTCCAGGGGCTTTTATTCTCAGGAGATGAGAGTCTTCCAGCTGGACTAGCAGGCCTGTTCTTTGGCTGAAGTAGCCCCAAACACTATGTCTGATTATTTCCACATTGCTGCTGCTTCTGGCTCTGAGTGTTGAAGGATCTGCCTCGAGTTTTAGTACAAAGCAATCCTCATCATAGACAGTCTTCTCACCAGTGCAGATGGAATTGGAGAATAAGTTGGCCGTGGACCTTGGATCAAGACCCTGTTGGAGGATGATTCAATAGAATCGATTAGCTCAATTTCTTCAATAGTAATTAACCCACAGAATAGTTTATCTTCAATAGTAATTATATCTTGAAAATTAGCTTAATTTTCAAGAGATTCCATCCAGCACCAAGAAAAACAATTAAGTCAAATGGATTTGCCAGCTTAAGACAGTGCAAGATCCACGAAATGGGCCTGAACCAGTGAAGTCCTCCGCCTGATTAGCTAATTGCATTTCAGCAGGGGGAGGACCACTTGATCCAATTTGATGTGCACCAATTAATTGACGCTTTACCAGACCGTGTAAATGCAATTCTTACAATTTTTGCTTGGACCAAATGAAGGAGCTTTCATACCGGAATAAAATGGGCATAGACCAATTGATGACGATGATTGTACTCCAGCGGAAAGCGGAAAGAATTATTTTAAGCTAGTCCAACTTGGAATTGGGTCCACTAGAAGATAGACTTGGAAAAGATTGGAATTGAATTAGTTTATTGGGTGGTTAAGAACGTGGATAGTGGAACTCAAACCGATAGACTTGGAGCCGGACCTTTTTAAAGTCCTCATTAAAGTCAGCATCCAATTGGGTTTTGTTGTAGGTTCCAGTTTTCCAGATAGATGAAAGCGATGCTGTGCCTTCCTCCTCTGAAGATAACAAAAAACGGAGGAACTGTCCATTTTGAGAAAAAAAATTTCAAACATCCAATGCATATTTTCCCATTCACACCTAACTTTTGTTAGGTTCATTCCTCGTCCAAGGACATGATACTCAGCTGTGAGCGTGAAGAAAACCTCACTTCTTGAACTAGTTTTTAGGGGTGGAGAATTCAACAGCACTCAATATTATTATCGAGTTCCGTCACAACTAACTCCTCTCGATAAAGATTTGAGAATGAAGATATGATCCAACCTAAGGTCGATGTGTGAGACAGAAATTGTTAGGTTTATCTCACATTGGTTTGGCTGCAGTAAGAGGGTCCAATAGTACCCAACAATTTTGATGAAGAGTGACCTCAATTTCGTTGTTCAAGACAAAGGAGTGACCTACTTCTCAATCTTGCCGGTTAGTTCAATTCTTGCTACTCAAATAATTGGACCGCGAGATGCATGGGAATGATGCCATGGGGTCTGCCTCCAAGCCACCTTGCCATCACTACCAGCACTGATCTTACAACCAGACACCACTAATTCCAGGCTCCATAAATCGGGCCTTTTCTGCCACAACACAAATCCTCCCACTTCCCCTGGTCCACTTTTCGTGCTCTTGAGCTTCGAAGCCTTACCGTTGCTCGTGTTGTTACAGCTCATACTCAGACCTTCCCCGGCAACAACTTCTGTTGTGGCCAGCTTGACTTTTCCCATCGCGTACATGCTATGGATTGAGTTTAAAGCATTTTCTCCTCCCGCAGCTGCCATGTACTGTTGCACTATGTATTTAGCCATTGAAGTCTCCTGCAAGGATAACAGAAATATAAGTCTCGTCATACGTGACAAGGAATCGGTACTGTGTAATGGAGAAATTATCGCTGATTCTATTTCTGACTCTGGTAGAAAACCAAACACAGGTTTAGTGGTAGTAAAAGGACTTACAATGGGGTGGTTTTTGATGCTTTTGCTAAAAGAATAGCGATCAGAGCAGATGGGCAGGGGGACTAAAGGAGCGCCAACGACACCGAGCAGGAGCTGAATCTCCGTGTTTCTGCCACCAAAGAGGGAAACAGGTGACCTTTCAGTATGGGACTTCATCCAGGATTTCACGTTTTGCCAGGACCTGTTCTTGGTGGAAGCAAAAATCTCTTCCGGGATGGGAACTTCAAGCACCGTTTCCAGTGCATCTTCTCTATCCAAGTTGGGGCACAGCGTCCTCATGTCCAATTGTGTTTGGGAAGCCAATTAAGAAAGAGTAAGATGTGAAGAGGAGTCTGGAACGAACAGGTTGGGAAGTTAAATTGGGTCTTTCTTTCTGTTTTTTTTCTTGCGTTTGGTACTGGGAGAAATGGGAAGAAGGAAGGAAGTAAAGAGGGAAGAAATGTTGTCTTTGATTGAAAGGGAGGGTACGTATGGGGGATTGTTTGGGGGGGTGGCAGCTGTTGAATACTAAGTACTGACTAGAGTAGCGAAGGACGACCAACCGACCGTGGGCCGCCTCCAACCAACGTGTTCGTCAGCGTCGTGACCGCACGCTCACACACACATTCTCATCTCTTTTTCTTCCCCACTGAAACTCAAACAATCTTTTACTGTTTGGGGTAATTCATTTTTTGTGTGGAATCCAGAAGGGGAAATTGGCGACATGTATTTTGATTGATTTTAATGTCTTGATAAAGACACAGTAGTGTGTGATAACTGATATGATCTCTCGCTGCAGAATTGGCCTATACAGATACAATCAATAGACTTCCTGATGATATTTTCAACTAAGTCCCTTTTTTTTTTTTTTGGACAACCTGGACACATGCACAAGGCCAGACTTCCACTCGATTATGGTTTTCAATTTTTCAACGTACACATAATTCTTTTTTGGTATTTGTTTTGACTTGTAAGTTGTGTTTTTGCATGCACGCCAGTTAAGCAACGAATTTGATTAATCACCTATACCTTACCTATCTTTTCTGAGAGAAAAAAGCGATAAATTTAGAGGAGCAGCAGCAGCATTAATATGCTCAATATTTTTATAACAAATTTGAACCCCTTAATTACTCACAATTTTTTGTTTTCGTTTTGAATCTTTCACGTTATCCCTGATTGCGGTTGAATTATTGGCAACTGGGGAAATGGTTTCTTGTAAAGGATAAGGCAACAAGGAGGAGAGAAAGAAGGCACCCCAAGAACGTACCCCCCAAAATGCAAAGGATTGATTAGCGGATGGATATATGGTTTGCCAACTGAATCGAGGTCGTATGCCCAGCACAGAGCATCAAGAAACGGATAGGTAATACAACAAAACATCTCTGGACATTATTAAGAATAAATTTTGTCTGCCGGAAGCATCGCAATGCATATGCATCGCGACCGACCACTACTTGTATGGACAAGGGGCACAAACGGTTGCAGGTGCAACCGTTTGTGCCGATTGTATTCATTTTCTACAGCGCGTAACTTCCATTGCACACGATGTAACTTACTTTGCACACGACATAATTTTACAACACTTTTTTTTGGGCCCTACACATGACCTGAAAATCGAGTTACATGCTGTAATCTGAGCCGTACAAATTTTTGAGGTCACATCGTGGCCGTGAACCTTCAGGAACGATTGTCACTAACAACCGTTCCTGCCCCATTTCCCTACTTGTATATATGCTGTTGGATCATATCATAGAAATTGCAGTATACAATTAATATTATTAACATGCAGCAGGTTTTTTTGGGTAATGAGGCGACACTCAATCCAATATTCCAATTAGCTTTTGCTGGAATTAATTGTACGTGTATCTGCAGGCATACATATTCATGTCTGATTCCTAATTCTTGTATCGTCGTAGGTTATAAAGTCGGATGCAGCTTGTTTCTTTCGTGACACGTATGCTGCTGGACGTCTTTCGAAAGTTGCTTCAAATTAAAAAGTCTTCAATCATGCCACGCACGTTTCATCATCATAAAAGTCCAAAACATCGATCCTCCATTAATTGAGCCATTAGCTTTTGTCAATGGTTGTTAATACGTGATCCATCATCAGAATATCATGAAGTTAATTGAATATCATGATTAAGCTTAATCTAGCTAGTACTACCATTGTTTTCCTATTGAGGCGGATCTTGTGTTCTCTGAAAATGAAATCGATAACCTTTCTAAGTGAGGCAAAAAGTAGGTAATTTGCCTGGATCAGTTTTTTTTTTTTTTTTTTTTTACAAGAGATATAGATCATGGAATTTAAAAACAATTCTCTGAACATTGGTTGCTTGTACATTGTAATCGTTCAACGAATTGAATTGGGTATGCTTCAAAAAAAAAAAAAAAACGAATTGAATTGGGAAAATATCACGCATACGTCAACATCAAGCTGTGACTTGTACACTATCGAGAATTATGCGTGGTATGTCTTGTGGATTGGGCGACTGAATAAGATATATCTACGGGATCAAGCTGTGACTTGCACACTACTGAGAATTATGCACGGTGGTATGTCTTGGGTGATTGAATAAGATACGGACATATCTACAGGATTATACGACATGCAGCTGCAATTCCTCCTTCGTCATTGAACAATTTTCATTTTTTTCAATGTTATGCCAAGAACCATATATAATTCTGTGACTCCTTTTCAGTGGTTGGGAATTCGATTCCTATTCCTGTCAAAATTGCAAATTTTATTGTAACTTGACAGGCAAGCAAGCAAGTACAGTACAAGAGCAGCAATAGGTAACCTCTTGTAATAAAATAGGATTTTTCCTTCCCCAACACTTCGCACACTCTTGCATGACAATCTTAACCATGCGTACAAGTATTTTTTATTTTCATTTTTTATAATTACAAGTAACTCACCAACAAAAAAAGAAAAGAAAAGAATTCTCTTACCCCTTTCTTGCTTCTTAAGTCCCACCCTCGCTTGTTTAAAGTTAAAAAAAAAAAAAAAGTAACTCACAAAAGAATAACAGACGTGGAGGCAAGTTCTTGTAATATATGCATGAATAACTTAGCTTATACGCAGTATAAAAGCATATTTATGCGTAAATTAAAAAAAAAACACCACAACCAGAAAATGTGGTAACAAGAACAAATTCAATTTCAACTATACTTTTGGGACAGATAACTTATAGCTGAATAGAAAATGGTAGGCAGCACCAGTTGGGATCCTCTATACCACTATTTGGTACCAAATTCAGTGTCAATCCCATTTATCACGTGATGGTAGAAGAAATTTAAATAAATAGCACATGACAAATTAAATAAACATGACACTTGGCATAAATATAGAAGTAGCACTGAATTGTCACTGGAGTAGTGACACTGAGGATCCCGTGTGAGGCAGCATGTGAATCCTTAGTCATTAGTGGACAATAAAGCCAGTTACATTAGTCATTAGTGGATAATAAAAGCCAAGTACATGCTTAATCTCGGACTTTGGATTAGTAACATTCACTCACTATTTAGTGGGTAGGGTGGGTTACTACTTTTGATAGCCATGACTCCACTCGGACTCTCCCCTTCTGGTGTAAATCCTCACAAATATTTTTCCTTCCTTTGAAAAAGGAATTGATCATAAAGTAGCAAATAGGGATCCCCCCACTTAGCCAAATTAGTCAAAATTAAGTTCAACGATATCACACAAAGGAAAGACGATCACTTCTATTGCAATAAATAATTTGCCATTCCATTCTAGCAATCAAGCGGTAAGATTTACTAAATCTTTAATTGGAAAAGGTATTGATTTAATGCATTTATTATGTTCTAAAGCAAAATCCCATTTCTTTAGCAGTATCATCTTCTTCTTCTTTTTTTGGGTAGATGTTAATACTAGTTGCTTATGAGATTTGGAAACACATCTATGCTGCATTCCCAACAAAATAACTAGGCACTAGAACAATAAGGATAGTGAATTTATTTAAAATGCTGGTTACCTCACAAAGATTTTTCCAATAGCTATTCTTTTTTTTTTTTAATCAATTGTCTGACCTCTAAATAAAAAAAAAAAGTATATATTACCGCACACTCTTTGGATTTTACTGTAGATGCAGATATTTGAATCCTAATCCTTGGCCTGCACGAAAACTTGCACCTTATGTTTTACCTAATGGTCAACTCATTTACGTGAAGCTGATTCTAATAGATATCCAGTGATCACTTGTTAGTATACTTCAATTATATCTAATTTATTCTATGAATATATACAACCATAATTATTGTACCCTTTGTATTCAGAAAATTTTCCAAATGACACCAACCGATGTAATAAATAGACACTTGAGGGGGAAGGCACCAAATCCAGTTGACTGCATTCCGGTTGCGTGTTATGTGAATCTAATCTAATTTAAAATCGCAACATTTCCGCAATATACGGCGGGAAATATGAATTGAACTTCCCTGACCCGCCCCATCGGACCGGATCTTCTGCTCAATTCAATTCAAGCATGAACTTTTATGATCATGAGGCCCAATCACGGCAATCTGCGTTCATACGAGAAAAGGCAAAAGTATAATGCATCATCCGGAAGGTCGTCGGATCCGTTTCTCTTGACCTCAGGTTGCGGTAGTTAAACACTACTGAATAGTACGTGCAGAAAGAATCATCTTTTTTTTTTTTCTTTTTGGTTGATGCTAATGGAATTTAAATCTTTCACACGGCAATGAAGTTTTTCACACGTACAGGAATCGATTACTATCCCGCATATATTGAATTTTAGTATACGCCGAAATTGGCTGATCACTTTCCTTTGAAAAATTCGATATTAAAAGTCAAACGTCTGCGAACCTGTAAAGTAAAGATCAAGACAGATTTTATCTGTAATTAGGAATTAAGAACACCTCCAATTTTTCCTCCTCATAGATAGTAATCTCTGCATTTGACTATGATTTTTTTTTCGCTCTGTCTAACGAATATTATCAAGATGTATTTTAGGTGTTAAATTTTGAGAAATATAATATTAATTAAGAAAAGCGTATAAATGAAATGTAAGGGAATTAATTATATAAAGTGTATAAATGCAAGGAAAATTAATAGTAATTATTACTATATATATATATATATATATATATATGATAGGTTTGATAGAATATAAGTGTCTTAACGAGCCCCTCTATTGAGCATCCGTTAAAAAATCCCTTAGTATTGGGTATTTGTCATGACTATTTAATTGCACCATTGTACCACGTCGGAACCATTGTCTCCTTAAACCTTCGATCTATGGCAACAATTGCTTGCTCTAATGAAGAGACAAATGTTTTGAGAGAGTAGTTAAATTGGACTCAACTTGATAAGCATTTGTAGCCAATAGACTTCTGAATTTGATTTTGAGCATAGGCGACATAGAATAGGCGAAGCTGACACCATTGACTAAATAGCGTTATATGGATTGTAATTGCAAGTTTTGAGCTTTTTTACGTCCACGCGCACAACCATTGCCGATTTGCTGTCCATGGGTACCAAGTACAAACTCAAGTGAATTGTACATATAACTTGAACTCTAAGCTATCTTAGTTGCCTTCTCAATTTTAACACTAGAGTCTAGAAGCCCCAAAAAAACATAAAAAGAGTTAAATGCAAAAAACCTTTTTGTAGTTAGGTGATTGTACAAGTTAACTCCTCATCTTTTGAAAATCTACAATTAAACCCCTACAATTTGCATCAAAGTGAAACCGTTGGTTTTTTCCGTTAAATTTAACAGTCAAATTATTTCAATGAAACAATGATGAAATTATTATAAATTTAAATTTAGAATTATGTGTCATATATTTAACGATGAAAAGTGTATATACTGCCAGTGTATAGAAGATTAATTCTATATATTTTATTGTATAATAATCAAATAACTATTTTAACCTGTTGGCTGTCAAATCTAACAAGAAAACTAACCGTTTCACTTTAATTCAAACCATAGAGATTAAATTGTAAGTTTTCAAACTATAAAGGGTTAACATGTGCTGCGATTGGCTAAACTAGAAGGGGAAAAAAAAAGGATGATAACAAGGGACCAATTTTCTTCCTCATATCCACCCACGGGATCGAAAATATATTCAGTTTAGGATTCTATTTGGTCGAACCAGCCACAAAATCTTTGAATGAGTAGAAAATGTCAACTCTGTCTTAAACATGTAAACCACCATAACTAAAAATATCCTGAAATCAAATGATCAAATAGTAACCGGCTGTATCTGTAAAGATAAACACAGAGAACTTAATTCCACATGTAATTTAAGTGTACAACTTCTTTGTTCAAAACCAAGAGAAAATGTCAACAGACTATGGCACGATACATTCAAATGCCCGCAGCAGAATAGTTTACTAGGAACTAAAAAATATATTCTTCAAGACGAGATATAAAAGCATCATACTACAAGATAAAACACAAAATCTGCTCTAGTTCTCTTACTAGCTATTATAAACAACAGGAGCAAAGAATATGCTTACTTCGTTCCGTCCATGATATTAGGCGCGTAAAGTTCAGATGCTACTAGATCCGATAGTAGTTCGGGTACCCTGCTTCACAATCCTGGCCTCGCTCTCATCGTTCATGAGGGCACATTGAAGTGAAACAGCCAGGAGATGACAAATGCAAAAACCATACAGGCCAGCAAGAAATTCAGAAATCGATGACCCTGCCAGAAATTTCGAGACTCTGATGGAGGTGCTGGTGCTGCAGCTGCACTGGGAGCCTCGCTTGGTTCATTCCACTGCTCCAACAACTCTGCTTCATTTGCACCGGCAACATTTTGTGCAATTGATCCACATATCTCACAGGTTCTGGACAGGAGGAGTTTTGATAACCAAAAATGCAAAACTATACACCAAAGAATTATCTAGCTTAAAGCTCCTAATGTCCAACACTACATATTGGCAGGAATGGACCCTGTTAAAAAAATTCAGACTCGAATTGAAAAAGGGAGGGAATGGGGGAAGGGGTTGTTCGTCAACATTATCTCTTGAATTCAACTTGAACGCTCAACACCAATGACTCCTTTTGAGGTTGCTACCAGACAAATCATACGCCTGGAGATGCATAGCCTTGGTGAAGTGGGCTCAAAGAACGTTTATATTTGCTTGAGGTAGACAGGGCATAAGATTCATAATCAAAAGTTTCATATTTCCTAGTGAGGTACTTCTGAAGTAAGCAAACACGCTACTTGTGACTTAATCAAATGACATAATTAAGATAACGATGGAACGCTAACAAATTTCATTCTTCCCCTTATTCTCTCATGTTGAAAGGGAAGAAAACAAAGCAGAGAATAACAAGAACTCGGGAAGAATTACACTCCCTGACAGCCTTTTGGACATTTTGAACTAGCATTGACTTAAAAAGCTTACGAGAAATGTAGTACATAGAGTACCATGGTTAAAGAAGTTAATCCCAATTCGTGGCCTCTTAATCCATACTCCATAAGATTAAAATATCAATTAGTTACAAAAACTATATGAACCAACGTCATTCACAATCTCAAAATTAGCATTTTACAATATTCTTCCGAATTATGTTTACAAATTTCTCCAGGGCTTATTACTTGTTGTACATACTGTCCTCTTTGTTTTAGCATTTAACATAATCTTGAGAAGGAAAAGAGCCGTTAAAGCAATAGCTATGTAAAACCTACTAGATTCCACAAAAATATGCTATAACCTAGATCAGATTTTCACTTTAATATCAGTGAAGATTTCTTGAGCATGAAGTATGCCAAAGAATGGAAGGAAATATAAAAGGGGTAGGATGAGAATCCACTACTCTGACAAAGAAGTTAAAGTAGACGACTATAATGGAAAAAATGGGTATGGACTAAGAGAGAGTGACAACACGGTGTGTACCATTACAAGATATTATCCAAAAGACGGCTATGCTTTGTGTGGCAAAAACACATGACAATAAAGTTCAGGGCTCCACATTTACAATGATAAGGTAAAGGAAAACAAATGTTTGGCAAATCATAAGTAGAGTAGGCTCATAACAAAACCAAGTGGAAAAGCTATCTCCGTTTGCCATCTTATTACAGCTTCACATGTTCTGATTTTCTTTAAGCAAATTGTTGGACTTGCTCCAAGGCCAACCATTGCAGAGGCACCAGAAGACCAAAATGTGTAACTGTTTGATACTTCAAACTCTCTTTACAGCATCCTAAACTGCCACAAAAATACTAACCCCAACCTAAAGGAGAACTTAACAGAATCTAAAAGCGGACCTCCTCTCTTATAGAGAAGAATGAAATGACTCAACAACTCATTGACAAGTTTCCCACCTCACCTATAGCCTACACAAGAAAGTAGAAAATGTTGAGTCCAAATATTTATCAAAGTCCAACAAACTGGAAGAAATGAAGAATTTCTCTTTCATTCTTTGGTATTCCATCTAAGTAACAGACTTGACAAACTCAAACCTGAAGGAATATGACATTTCAGCACTTAGTGAAAAAGATTGTATGCAGTCCATGCCTTGTACATAAAGCTTAGGAGATTCGAGGCATGAATCCAAGTAAAAGGCGGATATGAATAGAGGAATCACAGTACAAGCTAAGTGGTAGATTTCCCTCTCAAGAAGAAATCATGATGTAGTCGGACTCCAAAGTGCTTACATTTTTTCCTTATTATTATTACTTTTTAAATTTCTTTACATTAACGCGGTCTGTTTTGCAGTATCCCCCCACCCCAACTTTCTTTTCCTTTTCCCACATCACATATTCCATAAGCCTCTAACTTCATGTAAAAAGCAAAGTCTACCACTATCTTTTTTGACTTTTCCCCTGGATTTTTTTGCTATAGCTGATAGTCCTTCGACAGCATCTAAGAATACCCAGGAATTTTCAAAGTTATATCATATAAAACATAATTACACTAGTTCAATACTCGGACAGAGACTTGTAAACACAATCACCAAGAAATTCCACACACTACTGAAAAGAGGGGGAAGAAGAAAAACTCTGCGTTGCAACTGTAACCTTAAAAATCTAAAACTACACAAGTAGACAGAAATACTAACAATGAGAGAAGCAAAATTCATAGAAATATAGATCCACAGATAAAAGAAAAATACTTGGCAGGGTGACTTACTTGTTCCCCTTGATCTTGAACCAAGCCTCAGCACATTGTTTGTGAGCAGCAGCCAAATCATCCTTACAAGAACAACCTAAATCAATAGGAAGCCCAGATTCTCGATTGGCAGCATCTAAGCTGAGGTGGCAAATCCTGCAATCCCTCTCACTTCCGGGGAAATGTACCTTGGTCTCTTGACCCCCAGCTTCCAGATCCACCACGACTGAACACTCTGAAACGGAGGATTCTCCCCTTTTATGTTTGTTGTCCAACACCCCAACAATCTCAGTCCCAGATATACTGGAAGAGACCTTTTTCTCCTCATTCGATGACTTATCATTCACATCAGAAAAGCACAAAGAACTACTGCTACCTCCTCCATTCTCAACAGGGGAATGGCGGCTGCGACCTTCAAAGCCGCCATCATCGCCAGCACCATGACCAGATTCCAAATCAACACCGGACTGGTGCAAAGTTGCCATATTTGCAAACGCCCAGATGGAGAATCCTCATGTAAGCGCGATATAAAACCAAGATCATGAATGTAAAGCAAAGATTGAAGCTTTCTTTCCCTCTCAATCAGTGTTCTTCTTTCAGTTTCTGAACAGGTAAACGTGGTGAGGCTAAAAAGTGGGCTCTTCCCTCTTTTGTCTATCAGCCCACGGACAATAGTACTGGGAAGGTAGCCAGAGATAGCTCCAAAAGAGATCACGGCAGAAAAAATACACTTCAAAAGAAAAAGGATTGATGCCTTTGAAAACTGGAACAGACAACTACTGAGAAGCCTATAATTCACTGTTTGCTTGCTTCCTTGCTATTCCTAGCAGCAAACTATTTTGCTATTGATTATCTTGACAACTAACATTGGTGACTTTTCGATGCACTTTGCACAGGTCACGTTATTTGCTTACGCGGGAGGTAAATATCAACTTTAAGGCTTCGAATGCAGGTTGATGGTGCGACATTAATTGCACCCAACATAAATAGTAAGTAGTAGTAGTAATAAATAAGGAAAGAAGAGATTTTAGCGGAGAGTTTGTGCAAAAGAATTGGCTGAATTAGAGAAGAAACGCCTATAAAAATGGGGGTTATGCTTCTATACTCTTTGCCCGCATGGGATCGCGGGCTGAGGCATACAGCATTTCGGCCTGTGTAAGCTGCTTAAAATGTAAAGAAAATGAAAAAAAAAAGAGAGGGTGTCATTGTATGAATTTGTTTTATACAGAAATCTTCTAATTTGCCTAATTGGAATTCTCCTATTTTATTAAAAAAGAAAGCCCTCTGCGGGAATAAGAAAATAAAAAGGGGACTATGACTAGTAATTTTGTTTTGTCCCTTTCTTGGAATTTTCACCACACCAAACTAGCTGTGTTTAGTAATCAGTAGTACTGCTTGAATTACGTTACCGACTATGAAAAGATGGTTTATCTGTTGTGTGCTCAAGTCTCAATTCACCGATCCAGTAATGGTAAATTTGTCCTGACGCAGCAAAATTAGATGTGAGTGCTAGTTCAGAATTTTTTGGGCAATTAGTCCAATCTGATTTGTTTTTCGAGGCGAATCTAATGATTTTGTTGCGTCTTTCTCTACCTTTTGATACTTTTTCTCTTTTTCTCTTTTCTTTTTTTTTTTGGTTGGGACTTGGGAGATTTCTTCATTTTGTTTGTTATTTACGAGTATCGCATGAAAATCCTAAAGACCGAAGGGGCGTGTAAGAAAATTTCTGATGTTGATTGAGTGAGGTAGGGATAATTTTTCTTTCAAAAAGGTGAATTTCGAGTTTGTTTGGACAAAGAGATTTTGGAAAAAAAAATTTTGCCTCACAAATCTCAATCACCTTTTTATCTTCCCAACCACCTTTTTATCTCACATACATCACATCACAAAAAGTGCTACAGTAAATATCTCAAATAAATCATCCAAATAAACTCTTATCCAACATGTCTGGCTGTTCAGAACTTGGAAATACACAGTTGGATCCTTTAAGGCCATGCTTGGATTGCTTGTTTCCGTCGGAAAATATTGTCGTTTTCCATAATCACATTTCCCTATCACCTTTTTCCCTCACATATATCAAATCGCTACAGTAATTTTTCCATGAAAAATGACGGAAAATGCAATCCAAACACAACCTAAAACTATGTCATGATTTCACACTTATCATTACGAGTGATCAATTGTATCAATTTGTTCGCTTAAACTTTTAAATTTGCAAGATTAGTTGTTGACAGAAATATCACTTTTTTTAAATTAAAAAAAAAGAAAAAAAAAGGATTGCAGACTGCCATAAGTACACAACTTGCTTATTTTCAAATCTTCTATAATATGAACATGGAAAATCGAGTAATTGACCATTGCGTATTCAAATCGTGGGACTAGGACCCTTTTCTTTATCACGTTAAAAAAGGTTAGAACTTTTTTTTTTTTTTTTTTTTTTTGGGGTCAGACAAAAATTTAGAAATATTTAACTACTACTAGGATTAGGACTACCGTCATTTCCATGTGAAAGGAGATGCTCTAAATATTGTGAAGAAAATAAACAGCGCAGATCACTTCCATTGTATCAGGTCCAAGCTAGCTGAATTTGGCTTTATTAAAGCCTCGCGTGTGAAAAAATCAAACAATGTACCTGCACATTTGTGGTCTAAAAACGTCGGTATCAGTCGAGGGAAGTAGGAGTAGGGCTGCAAACGAGCCAAGCCGAATCGAGCTTTGAGCTAATCGAGCCGAGCATCGACTAAATTTACCAAGCTCGAGCTCGAGCTCGACGAGCCGGCAAATTTCGAGCTCGAGCTCGACTCGAATCAAGTCGAGCCGAACTCGAGCTCGAGGTCGAGCTCGAAAAAAAATAAAAAATAATTATTTAATTTTTTAAAAAATAAATAAAATAATATTTTTTCTTAATAAATAATAAAATATTAAGGATATATACGTAATTTTATTATAAAAATAAAAAATAAAAAAATATATATATAATATACGTAATTTTATTATTAAATAAAAATAAAAATAAAAAAAATATATATATATACCCAAGCTCGCGAGCCGGCTCGCGAGCTAACGAGTTTAATATTCTGAGCTCAAGCTCGATTCGTTTACAGCCCTAAGTAGGAGTTTGTTTTGTAAACTTCCCATGGCTGTAATCAACTCTATGACACTGCTGATCCAAGTTGAACAAAAGCATGGTTTTTCTTTTTAAAAATGGGATAATTTCTTCAAATTTACAGGTATCTAACAATTTCACTGAACTCTCTTGAAATTTAAAAAATTACACGTACTTCCTCTAATTGACACTTTATAGCCAAACTTTAGATTCGTTGAAAAATTTAAATGAATACCCTGAAATACCCCCATTTTATAAAGTTCAATACTTTCTAAAGCAATAACAATATATTTAGCACACATATAAGAAAAGATTGTCAAGTTCTCAATGCCAATAAAAATTTATTGTTTGATAAGCAATTATGACAATAGTTCTATTACTGTGATAAAATATTTATCACTACCAAAATTATTCTTTCTAAATTGGAGAAGAAAGTGTCATCATGATGCCTTAGAGTTAATAGATTTTTGGTTTCATGAAACTATCAGTTTGATGCCAGTTTTGTGCTCGTTTTTTTAGTCAGTATTGCTTTTAATACAAAAAAAATGTAAAAAAAAAAAAAAAAAGATTGACAAGAAAAAATTTGGATAACGTTAAGAGTTCTCAAAAAGAAAGTCACTAGTTTAACATTTAGGGTTAGTGTTTACAGTTACATAGGATTATTGGCAAAAAATATAAAAAAGGAGGAATAAGAAGAGAAAAGGAAAAAAAATAATTATAAATCCCATTATTTGTGCATGCATACCCAATAAGGGAGTTTTATTAAAATGTTGAGGTTAGTATTGTTATTTTAAGAGGACAAGAGAAGTAAGTATAATTTTTAAAATATCATAAGATCTAAGTAAAATTATCAGAAATCTCAAGGGAGGCATATGAAATTATCACTTTGAAAAAAAAAAGGAAAAGGATTAGGACTACCGTCTTTGACTAGCTGACGGATGATACAAATGCAGAAGAATTTTTTGGACGGACCAAAAGCAAAAGTAGGAGGCGTAGGAGTAGCCGAGTAGGAGTAGTCCTACCAGATTCCTTGCAAGGGTATCAGCGGGGGATACCGAGGAGAGTCAGGACTGAATCTTTTTTCCTCTGGACATTGATAGTGGTTGATACCAATACCAGGGCAAGGGCCAAGCCGCCAAGGGGTTGGCGTGATTGGCCTATGCAATAATCAACTGCCGTTCATGGATAATGCTCATTTACCCACTTGTCCACACTCCAGTCGTTCAATTTCAAGAGGGGGATCGGTGGCACAGTGGCAGTTGTGTCCCTTTGAAGTTTCAACGTATTTGGTAAATATTTGGCAAAGTCTATATCGCATTTATTTTTGCTAATTAGGGTAGCGGTTGCAATTGTGCTCCAATGACTAAAAATTAGAAGTGACATTTCAAAAGACTCTCTGAACCAACCAATTGAGAAAGACTCCCACTTTCTTTTTCCCTCAAGGAAACCCGTGGGGCTTGTTTAGATTGCATTTTTCCACTAAAAAATTTATACATTTCAGGTCAACATATTTTCAATCACTTATAAAAACTTCTTAAAATAGTAATCTAAATGGATTCTTAAATTTTTGGTAACTGTCAAACATCTTTTCTTTTCTATATATAAAGCATGAGGCTTCTTTTTAGTGTTAAAATTTTTTTATCATTATTTAATATTCCAATTTTATCATTAAATAAGAAAGGATATATATATATATATAACCACAATAATTAAACTAAGAATACTTATTCAATTAGAAAATCATTCAAAATGTTTATCACATTTCGTCAAATGAATTTTTTTTTTGTCCCTCACTTTTAAATGCTGACTTTACATCCCTTATAAAATCAGATCATCTAATTTTAGTCCTAACTTAAGTTTTAAACTATTTTTTAACATGAATCCACTATATGACCCAAGTCATTTTTGTAGGAGCAAAAATGAATGCAGGTGGGGTAATTGTTTACTGTAAATCTTTTTTAGGGGCAAAAAATGAATGTGGGATGGATAATTTTTTTTTAACTACAAATGACCACATGCAGGTCGTTTTTAACTACAAATGCGGGTTGGATAATTTTTTTTGTAACTACAAATCTTTGACTTTTTTGCACTTAAAAGATGACCATACGTAGGTCAAATGGTGATTCAATTTGAGAAATGGTCTGAAACTTAAGTTGGAACCAAAATTGGCTAACTTGATCTTGTAAGGGATATAAAATCAAAATTTTAAAAGTGAATGACGAAAAAATTCATTTGATGAAATGTGAGGGATTTTTTGAACAAATTTTCCCTATTTAATTTCAACAACTTATTATAACTTCTTTTATTGTGACTTCTAATAACTTCCTTTCAAAATAAATTTTGAACAGCTTTTTTTTTTTGCAATTCTAACTTCTAATAATTTCACCCTTTTGTAAAAATAAAATTGAAAAAAAACTCCTACCCTTTTATTGTGAAAAAACTTTGTTTTTAATTTGCGCACCCATAGGACGTGTCTTTCCCTCAAATTTGTACTATATGGTTTTGTGAAATAGTAGTGGGCTCACAACCGGAGCTAAATAGTACTAGTGTCTTTGTTGCCCCTTTACGGCATAGATGCCTTATAGGGTTAATGCACTAAACTCTCATAAATTTTATTTTCAGTTGCACTTTATCCTCTCCTGAGCGGTTTGTCCCCTACTACTATTCTATTTTTTCTCTTCGTTTATTCATTCCTTTGTTTGTTTTTTCCCATTACTTTCTTTTCCTTTTTATGTTATTCTACTTTCATGTCACTAGTTCTTTCACTTTCCTATAATATTACTAATTGTATGCTTATTACAAAATTGTAATTTTCTTTTACTTATAATTTCATTCTTATCATAATGTCCTTTAACTTTGATCTCAAATGCAAATTCATCGTGTTATCTTATCCCAAAAAACGAGAGTAAGAAATGAGTACCGGAACTTGCAAATATTGCACATTTAAAAAAAAAAAAAACAACAATGACCATCAAAATGAATCGCCTTAAACGTATCAGACAATTCTCTGCTAAAACGCATAGCAGCATCTACCCAAAAAGTTAAGAAAGCACAACTACCTAGCAACTTAAGCAAGGTGCTAGCCATTGAATAGAAGTTTCAAACCATCGCTAACCTTAGAAATCAAGTTTCTATGGAAGAAGCCAATATATTATCAAGTTTCTATGGAAGAAGCCAATATATTCCCCTGGCATAAGACAAGAATAAATCAAGAAGAATGCCACCTCGGTGGCAGCTAAAAAGAAACACAAGACTCAGAAAAACTGAGGTAAAAGGAACCTCAGCAGGTCAATTTTCAGAAAAGCAATAAAGCATCAGGAATCCAATCTCAAGCAAGGACATGATCTCTTCTCCGAAAACAACATAGGCTCTATACAAGATTGTATAATCCTAGCCTGCCATAATCCAGCAGATGAACTTGTACTCAGTTTAATGAAGCTATTATCATTTCCACTTTAAATTTAAGAGAGAGAGAGAGAGAGAGAGAGCTTATAACATTAGCTCTAGCCTCCAAATTCAGCTTGAAAAAATACACGTTGGCAAAGGCATCTTGGCTGGAAACACATTTGTCATGATTCCTCTTGATTGGTGCTGTACCTTGTCAAAGTGCAAGGGCTGCAACGCATGTTCATGAGCATTCATTTGCACAGGGACAGTCCGAGGCACCATTGGGCCACTAGCTGTTTCTGGTACTCTCAATGAATTCTCAAGTCCACTTTTAATCCAGGCAATGTTGTTCAAGTCTGTGGCTATGGCAGCCAATTCATGACCTGAACAGGGGGGAAGTTCTTCATATTCAACAAATTCAGGTCCCAACAATGAGCTCTTCTTCAAAGAAGAGCCCATGCCAGAGGATCTGCAGCAACCATGGCTGCATTGCAAAGGGATCACAGGCTCATCTAATTCACCTTCCATATATGTGAAGAAGCCAAAATCAGGTGTGGAAGCTCGGATTAGAGGACCCTGCATAGGGGTTGTCCTTGGAAGAGCATAATCAGAACCAGATGGATTATAAATATTAAATGCACCTATTCTGGCAACTGGACGATGAATATTAGAAGAATTCTTTTCACCAATACAATGCTGATTCCTTTCAGAAACATTATATTGGCAATTGTCAGAATAAAACTGATCCCCATTCGTTTGATCTTTTCCTTCAGTCTGTCTGGGTATCTCTTCCACGGGGCTTATATACTCTTCTTTTGGGGAATTTAATGAGTTAATAAGTCCAGGTGACATGGTTTCCCCTGAGGATGCCACTAGTGTGTCAATGCTGCCATCTTGAATCATCTCATTTTGACTCATACTTGAAAACCGGCGCTTTAGTGTAGAATTCCAGTGGTTCTTAATAGCATTGTCTGTTCTACCTGATAGAAGCTTTGCAATTGAGGCCCATTTGTTTCCATGGATGGCATGGGCAGATATTATTATTTGATCCTCTTCATCTGCAAAAGTTTCCGCTCTTGAGATTCCACTAAGCAAACAACATATGGTCATACAATATAATAATCACATAGCCATTTTTTGGCAGTTTGGGGAATTGGAGAATAAATGACTGGAGATATACATAAAGAATGGTCATCTCAAATTTTGAACATGTGACCAAACAAATGTTAACACTCGCATGGAGAAAGAAAAAAGAAGAAAGAAGAGAAAAAAATTTAAACAGATGCATGCCCAAAAATAAGATGAGTCTACTTTTATGAATAGAATTGCATCCAAGTCAAGGAACTTCATTACCACTTCCTACAAATATCATGAAAATAAATAGATTAGACATGCCATAGTTTGTATCCATTATTTCAACAATCATTTCTTGAGTGCAGCATAAGCACTATTGAGATAGCCATAGTGTCTACAAGTAGAAGTTTAGCTTAAGATTGATTATCCTATGGGCCATGGCTGAGTACAACTAAAATCCAGTACAGAGCTCGATCACCTGGAAAAAAATTGGGTAATGAACTGTAGGAACAACTCAGTCAATGTAAAAGCCCACATTTTTGATTGATTCTACTTCTACAGTGTTTAAATTCATCTTTGGTGACAATCAAATGCTCAAACTACTATGAGGCAAAGCAATGGTCTTAACATAACAAGCCTTTGTTACTCAACATATGGAAGTAAACAATGGAACACAAATGATCTCAAGAACTAATTTTCGTATTGTCTCCCTTCCGACCGAAATGTACAAGTGTCCAATATTCTAGCCAATTTGCAATAAAGCCTCCATATAAATCCTTTCTTCCATATAAATTCGTCCAATATCCAACAAGGAAGCAGCCAAGGTAAAGGAATATCAAGAAACCAACATCAAGGGGGAAAGAAAAAGGCGGCTACCTAGCCAGTTCCACCACATGACTAACGAAAAATAAGTTCTTGGAATCCTTTATCGGAATCAAAAGCTGAAAATAAAATAGGACCGCATTATCTGCAGAATATAACTAAGTTTCTCATTAACTTAAACAACCACTTTCCGAAATTCTCCAGATATAACCACTGGACTAACAGATTGCAAAACGATGGAAAAGATGAATGAGAGAAAAAACAAATGTACAGAGTACAAACCCTCAGTTTCAAATTTATAACAGGAATGCAAAACCAAAACGGCTAACTATGCAGAGACTTCCAGAAAAAAATGAAAATGCCTACAAAGAGACAGAGAGAAAGGTATATGCAAAATAAGAATAATTAAATGCTGGAAAAAGGCAAAGGAGGAGGAGGAGGATACCGGTGAAAGGCTTGCGCTTAACGCCAGGGTCGAGCTGATTACACCAGCGAAGGCGGCAAGACTTTCCAGAACGACCAGGAATTCCTCGGGCAATCAATCCCCAATTCCTTGCCCCAAACTTACTCACTAATCGAGTCAGTACCGCATCTTCCTCCGGAGACCACGGCCCCCTCACTCTCCCACTTCTACCTCCACTTCCACTTGCGCCGCCTCCAGCATCGTCTGTTGTTCCTTCCATCGCATCTCCACAGCCATCAACAACAACCGCTTGATCGACATCAACGACGGCGCTATTTATTTTCAAACCGTTTTCCTCCGGCGCTGACGTCATCTGTCCTCGGTACTGACCAACTGCAGCAAATTGGTTGAGAGGGACAAAGGATTCGATTTATGAAGCAAGTATATCGTGAGCTGCGAATTGACGGTTTTGTCTGACAGTTATTTTTAAATGACGTGCGTGCCCTAATGCCCTTGGTGTTTAAAGTTTAAACCGTTAGAGATGCAATAGCGCTTCGGGGGGAGCCTGATAATTGCGTATCTAGGTTTTGGGTGTTTTAGTAAATTGGTGTGAACTACGCCGTGTAACTACCCGCCGGTTGTTATTTTTTCATTTATTCTTTTTAAATCTTTTCTAAAAAGTGAACGGACTAGTTTGAAAGCGGAAGAGAAAGTAGTTGACTCCATTTTGCCTTGGAACCGAAGAGGTCGCGGGTTTTGGACATACATATCCCGAATTTGATTTCTACAAATACAATAATTAATACATTTAGGATTGTGGATTATTTTCAAATTTTTATTATTGGCATCATTAATACATTTTTTAATTATTTTTCATCTCACATATATCATATCAAAAAGTATTACACGTATTTTTTTTTAAAAAATTATTTCAAAAGTGTTCCGTTCAACACTGCTGCTTTGCTTTTAAGTCTTTAGGAATCATAAAGATAATGATATAGTGCACAAAAATCAAAGTGACCAAGATTTTGAAAGAAACAAATTATCATAGAAATCAAAATTGTTAACTACCACTGCTGTATGCATTAGTTTTTGAACGAATAATCTTCATTTTGCTGAAACAGCAAGTGTAGAAAATTCACTCGATTCACTGCTATGTTATATCCCCGTTTGGAACCTGAGTTTTTTGAAAGTTTGTCTAAAACTTTACTGTGTAGCGTACCGTAAAAGATTTTGAAAAAATTTTTTAAAATGATATGTTAGTTGGAAACAACACGCGTAGAGAATTCACTCGACTCGTTGGTTTTATTCTAGTTATAAGTTGGTAGTAGATATATCTGAACAATGTCAAATAAATCGATGTGTACAAAACAGCATTTTATTAGTAAAACAAGTTATTTCTTTGTGAATAAACATCTTTCACAGTTTGAGATGAAACGAATGCTAAGGCAAATATAATAGACATCAAAGTCTGATAAATTACGTGTAACTTTGGACTGTATCACTGAACTTTACTTCAGTTTTGAAGCAAGAAAGTCTTAAACTAGTTACAACTTCTTTAAAACATATTTAGATGTTTAAGATATCAATTTTCCCCCCTTCTCTAGTACGAGTACAAAATTAGACCAGCCACAGCCAGCATCAAACCGTTATACAGCTTAATGGGAATTTAATTCCATTAGAAGCCCAAACTGGAAAGGCGGGACAGGGCACAGCTCTTCTCCTTGGGCTATTGTAATGGACATCATCTCTTTCACTTTTCTTTCTTTTTGCTTTTTGGGCCATTTTGGGCCGTTGTTGTCGGGTCATGCTCATGCAGTCATGCTTTAAGCTATCTGCGAGGTGCACCAACTATCCATCAAAACTCGTTTCTTCTTCTTCTTTTTGGTTGTTTCATGTTTGTTGACTGGCTCTGATAAGAAATTTGCGTGCAAGTCGAAAAAAAACCGCTTTGTTGTGTGCATAATAAGTTGACGTGACAATTTTGTTAGAGAGGCTACCTAACTAATCACATGATTAATTATGATCATTCTGGCTAAGCTTTTCAGTGTACTTGGGTGAAATTTATTGAGACACACGCTTGGAACAAATTGATCTTTGATAAATCATCTCGAAAACAAACCCAAACTATCCTAACACCACAACAGATGATAAAAGGTTAAGGGTCTGTTTGATAACATAAAAAGTGATGAAACTAAACCTTTTCAGACATTCAGATGTTTTGAATGTTTGATAAATGAAAATCTATCTGTTGAACTTGTTAAGCAGTGTTGAACTTGTGTGTATTTTTTTCAGCACAAGAATCCTAACTGAATGCTTAATTCTGATAAGAATCAATGGAATTATTTCAACTACCTTATCTTATTAACCAAATTTACCCTTGTTTGTTAATTATGTTCAAAATTCTTATCTAATTAAATAACCCGATATTCTCTATCTAATGGTTTTCAGTTTATCTTTTCTCCCTTTTTAATGACTTTCACATCTTCTCCGTACTCCTCATATAATATATTTCATCTTTTATATTAATTTGATTTAAAAATAAATATTGTCATTTTTATACCTAACTATTTTAAACTAATTAAATCATAGGTTCTATTTTTTTTTGGAATGAAAAGATATAAGGGTAAAATTGTCAAATTAAACTTATTAAGCATTCAGTTATAAAAATTTATCAAACGGTATAAATAAGTTTAGCATTAAAATTCAGACATTCATATATTTCTTTTCAGTGCTAAAAATTCAGCAAATTAATTGTTTCAATATTCAGATTTCAGAATTCAAACTTCAAAATTCAGATTCAATTTTATCAAACGGATCCTAAAGCTCTCTGGATTGCACAAATTAAGGTATTATACAAATGAAAGCTACTACTAGGAAAAATACAAGCGCATCTGATTTAGGTCACCCTCTTCTTCGTTTGGTTCAAGTTTCGGCTCAAAATAATTGTTTTACAAAATTTCACGTGCTAGATCATCCATACAATTGAGCCCACACTTGTACAGACGGTTGCAGAAAACAATCGTTCTAGTAGGTTGATAGCCAAGAGTCAATTATAAAAAAAATGTAAGGTTCATATTGCATCTTGTACATACATCTTTTTTCACACCATATATGGAGCTGACAAAATTTTAGTGTGTTTGGATTGTAAGTTATTTGCCCAAATATTTTTGCTTACATCACCATTACAATTTCCAATACACCTTTTTATCTTCCCAATTAACTTTTTATCTCACATACATCACATCACAAAAAGTGCTACAGTAAAAATATCTCAAATAACTTACAATCCAAACACACTAGTGAATTTTATATTGTTATATAGTTATACATTATTGAAAGTGAATTATATCGTGTACGTGTGTATATAAAATTAAGCCACGTGCATTTTGCATAAAATCAATCTGAACGATTTTTCTTATGACTATTATTCGGGCTCCATGTCCCACCTGTACGTAGGCGCTACGCATGTGCCACATATTTCAAAGATGCCAAATCATTCATTCTTGTCTTTCAAATCGGCCCTGTTAGTAGAACGTACTTCCCTTTCCCGAGTTGCCCGACTTTTGGGGTTGGTCGATCAGATGCAGATGAGAGACGTGACGGGGGAAGCACCAAATGGAGACGCTACGCTTAATCAATGACGCAGAGGCGGAGCCCTAAATCACGGCCAAATTAATTGAAGTGCTGAATATTTAGTATGGGATGTTGGTAATTAGCTTACGCATGCAACGTGTACAAGAAGAGTGGAAAGTGGAAGTGTGCTCAAACCCATATTTCTTAATCACTGGTTTCGCTTTCTATCATTTTCAGGGAACAATACTGTTGTTTGTTGAATGCTACTGCGTAATTACTACTCTCTTATCTCCATCTTACTTTTAATGCGCATGGGACATCCAATGAGATAAGAGCCTTTCATCCACCGCCACCACCACGAGGGCAGGAAAAACAGGCCTGATTCTCGATAACCCGTGAAAATTCAATTAAAAGCAAGAAAGGAACAACGTCCTGTGATGGGAGAGATAGAGCGAGAGAGGGGCCAAAAAAAAAAAAGGACTGATCGATCGTGTGCATAGGTAAGCGGGAGTACTCTTCTTCTGTTCTTGATATTCTGATGTTCTCTAGTCTAGCATGGAATGGAAGGTTCTCGTGGTAGTTTGAGCTCCTGGAAACTGTCACCATCACTTTTTCCAATTTAAAATGCTAGTAAAAAAAAAAAAAAAACAAAGGACTCAATCCTTTCAACTGCGATGGTGGCAGGATTGCTTTTTAAGTTTTTGTGAATGCTTGTTACTCGATGCCAATTTTTAAATTGTTTTGCATAACTAATCCAATTAAAATACTTTTAACGCTAAACATATACCTTTTCTTAAATCAAAAGCAAAACATGAAAAGGAGCAAAGATAAAACGCTTTATTATTGTTGAACTACATACGGGCATGCAACAAGTGATTCCATTGCCCTCTTCGATTGCGGAATATGTACTCCCTCCCTCTCAATTGTTTTATCATGTTTCGAGAATTTAATTTTTTTTTTTAAAAAGTACTTTGATTGTGATATTTATACTTTTCTTTTCAATCTTACTCCTATAAATTCAAAATTTAAATTTGAATGGTAACGTATAGTATATGATTAAAAAAAAGAACTATATTGAAAGAAGAGATTAAAAATTATTTTAACTTTTTTAACATAACAAATATTTTGAAACGTTTCAAAATGAAAAGTATAGCACTTTCAATTGGACGGATGGAGTATGTGTTTGTGCGCGATACGAAGTTTCATAACCTTTTTACTTTGTAAATTTAAGAAACTATTGATTTTAGTTTCTAACTTTTTGTTTAATTTATTTGTCGATTTTGATTTGTTTATATGATCAACACATTTTTCAACTATCTTTTTTATCTCCTATACATTATATAAAAAAAAAATTCCAAATAATCTTCTATCCAAACACACTCATTGTTTTTGTCTTGGCTACTACAAACACATTTTTTTTATGTAACAACAGAAGATAAATTTTTGCTTGCATGATGTTGAACATAGAAGCAGTAGCTTTTTATCATACTTAAGAACGAAAAATGTCAATGAAATGTTTGAGACAAAAAAAAAAAGGTGATATTGATATTGCTTAAATCATTATCTCCGACCTGCACTATGATTATGCTTGTCATGGAAAGTTGCTCGATAAATTATTGCTAACCATTGCCATAAATCGTTTGACAGATAATTTATTGTTTTAAAACCATTCAATCATACCCCATTTTCTGTTGACTTTCGGTCATGCTTAACTAAAAGGAAAAAAAAAAAAGAAGAAGGATAAAGCGCTCCAAATCATGAAGACTATCATGATTAGAGGGTTCTCATTGATGTAATTTAATTGTCACCTCTCATGTAAAGTGAGCCCGGCTAACTAATGCAGAATCTACCTATTTGTTTAAGCAAAAAAATCAAGCTTACAATGTATGAAACATCGAGCACTATCTAGCATTATTAATTTGTTCCTAAGTGGTTGGCCATCGTTAGGAATGTCAGGATTGTTTGTTGTTCTCCAAAAAGTAAGCTAAAATTAACTAAAGTAATGACCAATAAAGTGGGGTTAAAGAACATAGGACTAGTACTTATGACTTAATTTGATGCGCGGATGACGTTAATTTTCTCTCAAGTGAATCATTTTCTTGGATTTGTGGGACATAAAACGAGCATGATTAGTGATAATTCTCGTTGGTTGGTCTTCACGGGTCAGCAAATGATTACCCTAACGATACAAACCACTAGACCAAAAAAGTAATTGTTCAAAAAAAAAAAAAAATCACCCTTCTCCCTCCCAAATTCTCAAATTCCTCCCCTGATATAAAATGTTTTTTTTGTTAAAAAATTAATCACAATTGAAACGGGGAGTTTCATCATTCATGTGCACACAGTAACTCAATAGCTTTTCAAATGAAAAGGAAAGAATAGCAATCCAGCAGACAAAGGAGTTCTCAATAGCTTCCATGACAGCTCCAAGTACGACAATTAGACAACGACATTGCTTAATACGGCGTTTACAACTTTTAACACCCCTCCCCCGATTACATCATTTTGGACAACCCACTAAACAATAATTATACAATATAGGATAGTGGATTGCAATTTTTTGAAGTTTCTATAGAAAATGTACAAGATAAAAAAATGTGATTGAAAATTGTTTTTACAAAAAAAGTAGAAATTTTTTGGTAAAAATTGGCTTTCCAAACAAGGATTAAGTCTAGGATTTTGATTATATGAAGCCCCCGTCCGGGAGTAAATCATGACAAGATTGATACCTAAAATTTAACATTTCTTCTTTGCCCCAACTCCACTTGCCTAGGGGTAAAAATAGAATGCAGACACATGGAATCATCACGCTCTAAGAAGAGAATAGACGCACTGGAAAATTTCGTTATCATGTACTGATTTTGTGTCCTGTGAAGCCAGTGATTTTTATGTTCTGTGGTTAAAAAAAAAATCTTTTTTTTTTTTTTTTGAAAAAGGGATAGTCTACCTGAAATCGCTTTCTTGATCTAAGGGTTTAAAAGAATCACAATTACTATTTTATGGTGATTAAGAAGGATTTAAATCAGTTTTTTTTGCAGATATGTAATGTAGTGGACAGGAGTTAAAGAAGACTACAACTAGTGATGATTTGAGTTTGGTAACACGGAAGGAAAGAAGGATGCGAACATTGGAAGAAAAATATGTGCTTCTCCCGCTGCTGCTTGCTTTTGCAACCAACCATAGTGGTGAGGCAAAGTCTATTGCAAACTTGTTTGGTTAAAAAGGAACCACAAAGATCACAGCGAGTGCTCTAAGAAAATGATGGCCTCATTTTTAGCAAACACAAAATCTCGAACGCAATCGTGAATCGTGATGGCCATGAGAGAGGCTTCTGTTGTGGAATCCGATCAATCTCTTATGACGTGACTGGAAAATGCTCAGAATCCACAACAATGGGAATTTTAGATGTCAACAGCCTAGCGAAATGTTACGCCATGTCAAAAGCTATATATTTTCTTTTATTCCTTCTTTCTTTTTTTTCTTTTTTTTTTTTTGTCCTTGGCTTAAAAGAAAATCGAATTTAAGGGCTTCGTTACCTCAGCTAGGTTAAGGACTTTGCTTCACCTTTACCTTTTATTTGACAATTAGGGGTGTTCGTCTAAGCACGATTATAGAAGTCCTTTTCATTTCACTATTTGGAGGGATTTTTTTTTTTTCCCCCTAACATCTTCTACACAAGTACTATATTAGAAGGTTGCAGTCGATTAATCAAACACAAATTCTGGTTCATGTTTTCCTTTGGAGTAAAGGGAGGGGGTCCAAAATAAGGGGCTGAAATCGTTATGGCTCAACAGGTAATATCAGGTGCTTTAAAGAGGAGGAGAGAAGGAGAGAAAGAGAGAGATCATGGAGAAAGTGAAACAAGACAATGGAAAAGGGATTTGAATCAAAGGTGAAACTTTAACACTGAGCTTGCTAAGTGTTATAGTAACTCTTTGAATCCTAATTCCTCGTCAGTGTGAGACACTCCATGGCCCAGCTCTGGTCTCCAACTGCAAATTATGGACTTATATGCCAACAAGTTGGCCATAGGAGAGGGGAAGGTGAGGCCGATCCACTGAGGTCATTGTCCTCTCGCACTAATTGAATTGTCCTTTATCCAAAAAATAAAAATAAAAAATAAAAAACCAACTTCCATTATTTTCCTCTTTCTTCCCTTTTTTCTTTAATTTTTTTTTTTAAAATTTTTCTCATCTTTTGAACACCTTCAAGAAGTTCTTAATTCATTGTACGTATTGGACATTGAGAGACCCTTTGCAATTGACATAACAACAGCCAACAGATACCTGTCCTTTCACACTACCTTTCCTACGATATTCTTGGCTCTGATCCCTGTTAACAATGACTAAGAAATATCTTTGACAGCAAGAACCATCTTTTCCAAGAGCAATGCATCCCTAAGTTAAATAAATTCTTTCTTTGTTCTTTTAGTCTTTGATCTTCGTTCAGAAAACAAAAAAAGTCGACCTAATCTAACATAGAGTAAGATGCATTCGACTTTCATTTTTTCAAAAAAAAAAAAAAAAACAAAATTTTGTGATGTTCAGGCGACCCAGGCCTCATCACCTCACTACTCTACTGATTGAAGACCAGGAAATTGCTGTGGAGGTGGATACGGAAACCAGTAATGCAAGGCAATTGTAGCTCAAATGCTCATTGACTATAAGCACCTGCAGTACTAGTACGTGGTCCAGCAGTTCTAATCATATCACATGGTAGAAGAAAACAATTTATGGCATCAGAATTTAAGTGACATCCAACTTCAATGGAGGGACAGATGACTTGTTATTATTTCAATTTTTCATCTACTGTACAAGAAGGCGCTGCTACAATGAGTAACTTGTGGTCCAGTTCTTAAAAACTTCCCGTTCGAAGACAGTGAAGAAAACCAACACTTGGATAGCCAATTTTAAATCTGTTGGCCGGCTGTTGTAACTCAATCCCCTTTTCACTTGTTGATAATAATAATAAAGTACTTTTCCCTACAATGAAAAACCTAATGTGATGGTAGCTGCAATAAAAGCTTGCAAAGGCCTACATATTTTTAGTTGATAGTGTAAATGAAACATAGAATCCAAACCAGCCTTAAGTAAATCGATTTAGACCAGCTAAACAAATTTCAGGACTAAATACGATTTGGAAATGACTTTGGCTTGATGATGAAGTCCAATTGCTTGAAGTTGACAAATATAGAATCCAAACCAGGCCATAATTGCTGGAACCGCGAGCACAAATCATTTGGTAGTTGGTTTCGTTCATTGCACTGGCCTGAGCTAAGCAATCTAGTTCCCATACTTGATACAGCATCATCAAAATAAATTAATCAAGTCCTAGGCTAGTTGGCAATATCATTGATCATTCCTATGTCCTAACGCTAAAATCATATCGTGAATATGGGATGATTATTCCATAGGTGGTATTATGATTTTGGCCCCGTTATACACATATATAACTAAAAATCTGCTAAATGTCAAAATACGTATAATATTACCTTTAAAAGTTCAGCGCCTATGTTAACAGACAGATGTACTATTATTTAAGAATTAATCTTTTCTACACTATCAGCGTTGGATGAATGACAACTATGTAAAATTTGAATTTGAAATTCAATTTTTATACACATGTCATGAATTAAGCGATGATAGTATATACACTATCAGTGTATATAAGATTTACTCATTATTTAAATTAACTCTTTTTTTTCATGATTTCTTAAATAGTAAGCTAAAAAACAAGTCTCTCTCTATATATACACACACATACATACATACATACATACATACATATTGCTGCAAGAACCAATCATCAATTTCTTGAATAATTATTGGCGCCTGTAACCCTGAATAAGAATACAGAACTTTTTAGAGCAAAACATGCATTTCAAACCAATCCTTTTCTTAGGCAGTGCATATATGGGGGACAAGACAAGAAAGAACTTGTGCAGTTATGCGTGGAAGTTGACACTGAATAAGTTCCTGGATGAGTAGGACGAAATAGGCACGCACTTGGATGGAGCATATGTATATATTTATAGCCAAAATACATAGGCAAACAAAATGGCAGGTTATTTCCAAGTCGTGCTGCTCTACCAGATGGGTGGCAAGGGTTGGGTGGGAGTTACATTCATGTACAATAAAGAAGAGACAAATGTACGTCTATGGGGATGAATTCTCTGCATCATCATAATCAACATATATAATTATTATAGCACAAAATACATAAAAGAATGGAAGAGAAATATATCTAAGCAACAGAAAATGTATATAGCCAAAAAAAAAAAACTCCTGTTTTCTCTTCCCATCCACAGTTCCTTTCACCCAACCACATTTACCCCACTTCTTCCACCATAAGAGTTAATATCGGGTTGGGGCCGGCAGAGCACCATAGAAAGCCTGCACTGTGTAAAAATTGTTTATGTGGACCATTCATGTTTCACTAGTGTGAACAAAATCTAACATACATATGTTACGCTCGATCATCGCTCTTCACTGCTCACCATGTCCACGGGGCAGATATCAACTCATCAATTTATTCTTCTACAAATAAAATCGTCCGTTTTCTTTCCTCTTATTATAAGTGGCCAATAGCATCAATCAATTCTTCTAACGCATTTTCAATATTTGTATTGATTTCTGTCCTCCGCTTCTGAGAAACCAAAGCTGATCAAGCATCGGAATAATGGCTATAAGCCCTATATCGGCTTTCAGAAAACGCTGTAGGCCAGCGAGCTCTAGGAAGTGCGTTGTCAGATATTGCTTTCCTTCAGCTGGATTGGGACTAGAGGGCCAACTAGCACTCTTTTTGCTTAAAATTGATCGACACTTGGTAAATTTTTGCACTCTTATAGGTGTCAACCAACAATTTGAATGAATCTTCCACGTCTAAATGTGTCTAGTCGAACGCTATATTGTCATCATTGACAAAGAAACGAAAGAGCTTGGTTCGAAAAATTCCCCATGCAAATTCAAGTAGCATATACTCTAGTACAAGAGTCAAATTAATAGAAAGGATAGAGGTTTCCAGTTCAAATTTTGTTTCTGAAGTTATTGAGAATGTTTTACGATTAATCTATCCACACTCGGCATTTTTTCGTTTTAGATATGAATCCCGACCTGTTTGTTAGGACACATGTAAAAAATTATAGGATTGAGGAGAAGGTAAAACCTTACCTCCTATTTGTTCACGCTCAGCATTTATAGAGTTGTTCATTTAATTTTCTTAAGCCTCTGAGGAATCTAATTTCTTCTCATCAGAGGTTGATGGTCACACGATAGGAACTGCATAGCTGTCTGTGGAAGGACTTTAACATCTTTTCAAAGAACAAGAGAAGAAAGTAAAAATTTGCTGCGAGTTGAAATGTATACTCTTAATTACATATAATGACAGATAATGTCTTGAGGCCCCTCATCATTATGACCATAACAATTTGCTCTCACGTTATCAATCTCGAATTGTCAATTGGAATGTCTGGGTGCCCTTAGACTTTCCTAATGGCGGGAAGATGCAACTAGAGGCTCTTGGTTTCTCCCAATTTTATTTTCATCCAAATATTTTTTTATTATCATTATTATTTTTTGGGAAGATAGTTCAAAACGTCCTTTACATTTTGCCTAATGAATTTTTTCACTATTCACTTTTAAAATGTTAACTTTAGGTCTTTTATAAATTCAAGTTAATAAATTTTGGTTCCAACCTAGGTTTTCGACCACTTTTTACCTTGAAATCACAATATGACTCATGTGCAGTTTTTTTATGTATAAAAATGTCAGATTCCGCTTTTTTAGTAGCAAAAATAAATACGAGTTGGAGGATCAGATCTCAATTTTTTAGGAAAAAGAACAAGATTTGAGTCAAATCCTACCTTTTAGAAACAAAAAATAATATGGATCGAGTCATAATTTTAAATACAAATGGGGTCTAACTTTTTTGCCTCCAAAAAAAATGACCATGTATGGGTTACATGGCGTATTTTAGGATAAAAAGTGGTCGAACACTTATGTAGTGATCAATTTTTACTGTCTTGACAGTGTAAGGAACATAAAATTGCCATTTTAAGATTGTAGGAAGAAAAAGTTCATTTGGCGAAATATGAGGAATATTTTGAATAATTTCCTCCCTTTGTTTTACCTTTTGTCATGGGGATGACAAAAAAAGATTAAAAATGATGGAGACAACTCTTTTTACTTTTGCTCTCGACTAACACGGAAAATGTAGACAAGAATGAACTCACTTTAGGGGAATTGACCAGCAAGTAAAATATAGAATGCAAATCCATAATAACACCTGCATTGAAATTCAAGAGGTGTATAATAGTGCACCCTTGTAGTTTAAAAACGGGTTCCTCTCCCTCTAACCCTCTTAGCCCATCAATTTGATCCTCTACCTAGTATGGGTATGGTTTAGAGTAGGAATGCTGCTGTATAGATATTGTTGATTGATAAAAAGAAAAGAAAAAGAAAAGAAAGTATTCAATTATGATCGAGCAAATACTTTGGATTTGAATTTTTCAAGCCTTTATTCATTAAAGGTTATTCAAAAAGAATCTGCAAATAAATTTTCTAATGCCTATTTATTACTTACACGCCTTGCTATAACAATATTTTTAAGTCTTATAATTTGCAATATCTCCCTCACTGAATGAGTAACTCAAGTACGTGGAACCCGTGACCTAAACTTCTGCGCATAGTTTCTAAATTTTTCTGTATTAGAACAAAGCGTTTGTCCAATCAATGGGAAAAAAAAAGGGGAAAATGCATCACTTTTTTCTTGACACCTCGAACTCGAAATTAATATTACTTTTCAATCTGGTAAATTAAGCGAAGCAGGGGCCGGGCTAATTTCAATGCATACATAAGATTAGAGTGGTGCTATACGATATCATATCATTACATCGTGCCATGTGTCTTTGACCATTTAAACAGGAAGCCGAAGACCAAACCTGTAAACCAGCGGTGCAAATTAATCCATCGGATATATTGCTATAATCTAATCAGGACACAAGATTAGCGAATATAAATATATTTTTTTAATTAACCACTAACCAGTGTGAGAAAAGATAGTTTTTCTCATTAAACAAGCGTATTAAATTTATTATTTATGGTAGAAGTTTGACGGAAAAGAAGATCTTGGAATGGGACCAGAGCTTGGAGCGCCAAACGAAAGTAATTATAGAAACAATAATGATATTTACCACCCACCCTCTACTCTAGGAGGAAATTTCTAAATAAAGGATAACTGACCCACCCATAATAAAAACCTTCGCCCATGTGCCTGCCTTTGTTTGAGAACGGGATGGGGTCTACTAATTCTTTTCTTTAAGATGAGGAACCAAAAAAAAACGTATATATTTTCCTTGTGATTCAACGATTTGAAACATTAATAAATGAGTAGCATTGGTAGCGTACAAGAATTGTGAATATATTAGTAGTTATATTGAGTCTTTGCTAGGGCACTTGCAGTCTCCTGATCTTTTATATTGAGAGTCCCTCAGACCACTTGCTTTTGTCTCTCTATCACTCCACTCTATCTAATCTCTCTTTCTCCCCCAAATCCTCTTTCTCCTCTTTGATTTTATTTCTTTCCTGCTTTTTTCTGGAGACAAAGTGGGGAATTCGAAATTCAAGCAGAAGTTGCTGCTATTTTTTCTTGTTTTTTTCCCTTCTCTCTCTTTATCTCTTTCTTTGTGGAGAGACAAGTGGAATTCTACATTAATCAACTGGAAGTTGCTGCAATTGTTTTCTTAACTGCAACTGAAGGAGCCATCCAAAGGGATCGCATTGATCCTAACTCTTTAATTTCTTGCCTTCAAAAAGAGTACACACATGTAGGGGAAGTATTTGTAATACTAGTTTCTTTTTAACTCCTAAACTGCATGTGATGTGAAGTGGGATCATGCTATCCCTTTGGATACCTCCTTTGGTAGCTAAGCTTCATCCAAAAAATGGAGATCCATCCATCCCTTTAGGACCTCAGGAGCATGCACTTGTTGTCACTTGTCCGAGTTGCAGATTCGCATTCGCATACAAGGGTTTGAGGCCGTAAGCCCTTGTGGAACAAACAAGTAAGCAAGCCGCTTCGATCTCTTCCGTTTTTCTTCATTCTTTCTTTCATTCACTGTCCTTTCTTTGCAAGCTCCTGCATCAACAGGTAGTTCTAGCATGGACCAATATCTTTGTTCATCGTTTCCTATTCAAGGAATACCACATACATACATAAATGAGGTATATCCAATCTGCATGAGAATTTCATAGTAATTTAAGCTTGAACATGCCCAATATGGACTTTGATTGTGCTTGCCTTTTCTTTTTCTTCTTTTTTTTTTTTTTGGATGCATCTTCTTTTTGAAATAAAGATCCACATCGAGCTTGTGTGTGTTTCAAACCCTTTTCTCAATTCCCTGTTGGCTCTAACTTTATTATAAACTTCTGAGCTTTACAACCTTTATGTTTGCTGTGGGGGTTGGGGAAGGGAAAGAAATTATGCTTCAGCTTTCTAAACCCGTATGAAATAATTAATTCATTTTTCTAAGAGCATAGATTTCCCTAGCCACTTATATGATGCCGTTTATCTTCTTAATTCATCTTTAGAGTTTTTCAGTACTCCTGTTTGACTTTTTATAAGATAGCTGAAAAATGAAACACCTGATTATTTTCAAAGATAATTATTAAATTAATTTTGAGAAGACAAAACCAAAAAAAAATTTAAAGAAAGAAGAAGAAGAAACATTTTGACTGGGAGCTGAATATTATTCACTTCTGATCAATTGAGAGTTGAAATTTTAGAAAAGCTTTCCAATGTTTTACGATCGTCGTCGTCATCGGCTATAAGTATCAAGCGCCAGGATAAATCCACTAAATGTATCTAAACACGTAGTATTTAAATATACCTAATCATTTGGGCAAAGTGCACATGACACCGATCATACTGACTGACATACCCCAAAATTTGGGTACTGTACAGTATGCACCAGACATTTATGTTTTCTAGCTATTCTTAAGCACCAATGACCAACAAGTAAGAATGAAACAGACACATTGGTTGAACCTTTGACCATTATTAGTACGTACCTGATAAAGTTTACTGTATAAATTTAGTGCCTAAAACAAAGAATTCATGTCAATTTACCTAGGTAAGGTGGAGAACTTTCTTTTTCTTTTTCTTTTTAATAATGGTTACATTCTTGCAAGTTGCCACAACTAATTAATCTAACTTTTAGAAAAGTTTATTTTGGCAAGAATGTTTTGACATTTGAACAACCTTCGAATGAATCAGAATGACAGTTTGTGTGATAAGAGACGTCCAACATCTTCAGCTGTATGACATCAAGGTACAAAGCTAGAAGCAGTCCAACAAGAAATGTCGTCATTTTTTAAGAACAAACTCGCAAGCATGACCATACCTGTGGCCCTGCGTTTCAAGAGTTGATATCACATGGTACGAAGACTTTATTTAGGATCCAAGGCAACGAAAGGTGATACTACTATACTAGTATATGTATATATATATATTTTTTTTTTAAGGGGGAGAGCTTCATTTCCTTCCCCCCCCGCGGGGGCACGGACATTGAAGCTTGCCCTTGAGTTTTCCAAAGGCAAAGGAATCGGCTGCCCACATGCGGTGAGGACCTTAGAAAAATTGCCCAAAAATTTAGATATATAAAGTCTCTCTCTTTATGATGATGATCCCCTCATCACATGACTCCCAACTTTCGACAACCTTGGTCTCCAGTGTGGAGTATGGAGCATGGACACACTTATCACATGATCAGCCCAACGCCTTTGAGCTATCCAAGACCGTAATAGTTGTATTGTACCGCTGCTACCATTAATATTGCATAGGATCTTGAATTTCGTTTCACATTATGGTACGTTGTTTGGTAAAGGGAAAGAAAACACATTTACTCACATTTAACGTTAATAGTAGTAATTCCTGGACACACAATTTTTTTGAACCAACTTCTGCAGGGGCTCAATTTCCAGCTTGGTTTTCTTCTGTCTTCCAAGTTTACCTCTTCAATTGATTCAAGAGCGGACTGTCATTTTAGCCCAACATCCCCTTGAATGGCAATGCACGGAAGTAAAACTACTGGTGTGGACTGTGGTCAGTGGAGTAGAAGAGACAGGTCATGTACTTTGGTATTCATTTCTAGCTTCGTATAATTCCCTCGACATTTCAGTGCCAGTGAGGGTGAATAAAAGGACATACATACAGCTCCATAAATGCTCAAAGTATAGGGCAAATGTGCTGGATTGTAGAGTTTTATCTTATGGTAAAAACGTATTAAGTTGCTAATACTGAACGTATATCTCTACAGGTTTTAGCAACACCTGGTTGGCTCCATTCTTTAGTTGTCTATATAAAAGTTTTAGTTTCTTTTACTGAAGTTTTCTTAATTCAGAGATAGATGATAACGTTTGAAATTACAATGGGTTCGCTCTTTCTGTTTTGTATATGCTTATCCTATACCCTTTAAGACACAGAATACCAAAAAGAAAATCTACCCAGAGAGGCGGCACAATTAGCAGCCAGTCACCTCGGGGGGCGTTGAATATTACTGCTCTTAAGTGAGCGTCATAGGCAAGTATTGAACGGTGATTTGGTCAAAGTAGGACTCAACCCTACTAATTGCAATGACCATTAAGTAGGTATTAGTATAAAGTATTCCGGATTTCAGATGCCTGACATGTAATCTGGGGTTAAAGGTGAGGAAATTGGCCCTCATGAAATACAAATTGTCGTGAAATGGGGAATGTGTAGGCCTAATGTCCCCCGGCTTGACTACAAGTTCTTAACCAGGACACGACTAGAAGACACGCAAATTTCCAAAGGGAAAAAAGTTTGAAATAATTCCTCATCATGCTCTCAGGATTCAACATCGGTTGGTGGCCCTAGCAAACCACAGCCAAAGGGGTCCTTGAACTGTCTCCAGATCATACTCTTTCAATTCAATCCCCAGTTCTGTCATCTTCCAAAAAGGAAGCAAAAAAAAAAAGAAGAAAGAGTGCAATTAAATTTGTGGACGCAGACACACACAGTGGGTAAAAGTGCACAGTGGGTCAGTATAATTCAAGTCTCGTTGCACGTTTTCTTCTCTACACTCCAGGGCATAATCAATCATAAAATCATCCCATCCCATCCCATCCCATGGATGGATGGAAGGAAATTATTGTTTAATCGTGGAATTCTAAATGGGAAACGACAAAGTTGAAGCTGCTCAAATGGGCCTAGCCATGAATGAATTCGTTGCAGAGACCAGACTCCACTCCAGAGAGAGAATGTGTGTCTGCTGGTGGTGTGTGTGCGTGTGTTTTTGCCTGGCCATTTCTCTTTTTCTACCCTCCAACCCAACCAGTCTGGTTTGGAGTCTGGACACGGGTGGCTTGGCTTGCCCATACATGACTTTATATTCCTTTACTATTTACCTGCGGACCGTTTTTTCGTCTTCTTCTTCCCTTTCTTTTTCCCCTCTTTCGTTCGATTCAAAACTGTACCATCTTTAGTTTTTCTTTTTTTTCTTTTTTTTTTTTATGTTCGTGGTGTAAAACTCAGAAGGCAAGTGGAATACCTCGTATCTCCGATGAAAATTACTTACCATCTTGACAGAGTAGACGGCAAAAAACATCTTATTCGCAAGGCAAAATCCCACTGTATTGCTCCAGCACCACCCTGACCATTTTTCAGTCATAACTCATAATAACCCTTGAGCAGACAAGCACAGCATGCCAGAATTTGAACTTGACCAATAACGGATCAGCATCGTTACGGGAAATTTATCCACTCCTCCTCTCTTTTGCCCATTGCTATGAATAACCCTCACAACTCCCAAGAACACACACCTCCGTGGTGTTTATTACTCTTTTTAGTAATTTGTTTTCATTCTGCACTAAGCGCTACTAAATTAAGCATCAAAAGTGTCTCGGGGGATCCTAGGTACGTATAACGGGACTCCTAGCCGTTCGTGTTTGAAGTCATAGGCCGGTGAGTTCCTCGCACGTATATAATGAGACACAATGCAATATCTGATCTATTTAGCATTAATTTTTAGGTTATCAAATAAGTCCTTAAAGGGATACGGATGAATTATGAATATACATAATTTGAATAGTGGAATTTGAGTTACCAAAATATATTAATATTTTCCTTTTTATTTTTTATTTTAGTTTATTTAAAAAAAAAATTTTCATGATATGGTGCTGTGTTTTTGGGTTCAAGAAGATCCTATGTGCTGGAAAGGACGAGGTGCACAGAAACGCTTGCGGGGCTAATATTCCTGGCCCGATCAAATGGTGGCTAGTTGAACGGAAAAATTCATCTTGAGATTGGGGCTTGCCGCTCGGCCGAGGAGTTTCTCTCCTGCTCAAATTGGGCTAATGAGCCCCCACATGAAGCCCAATTGCTGAGACTTGCAGCAATTGTTTCAATATCTATTTTGCATCTTTTTTGATAATTAGAGGGCAAATAGCGTAAATGATTGCTAAATTATTTAGAATGTTCGATTTTAGTCATCAATTTTTTCTTTAACCAAATGATTGCTAAATTATTTAGAATGTTTTTATCATTTAGATGAAAAAGCAAATAATATTGGATGCTTTTTTCGGGTCGCAGGCTTGGAAGTGTAAGCAAGAGTGAGGAAGAAACTCTCAAACCAATTAGCCGAGTTTGGGTTTGGGCTCCTCGAGAGTTAGATATACATAGGGACACATATATGCTGGCACTCATCCTACAATTTTGTCTTTGGGGACTAAGGAAGCGAAGAGGAGTGCCATCTCTCTACAAGGAAAACTAGCCTATATCCTTTTATATATATATATATATATACTGCATGTACGCATGTATGTATACATATACATAGGCTAATCCAAAAACTGGATGTAATTGATGATGTAGATATTCATGCTTAGGTCCACGTTATTAACAAATTGGATAGGTTATTATTTAAAATAATTATTGTAGCATGCAGAGGCCCCATCCTGGGTCTGCACACGTGGCAGCCCAGGGGCGACCTGAACTGGGCTTGCTCCCCAGGCCCACGAGAGACCAGCCCAGGGTGCGCGGCGGGTAGGGCTCCGGGAGGCTCCCGAGAGCTACCCCGCAGAGGGCGGGAAGAATCCCCCTCGGCGCGGGATGGGGAGCTATCCACGGCAAGTCCCGGGACGTACGGAGGTCGGACTTGTCAACAAGTATAAATGGTAACCCATACCTACGGTGCAAGGTACGCTCACTCCTGATGCTCAATATACTCTGACTACGTTACTTCCCGTGAACACTGCTCGCCGGAAAACTAACTTGACCGTCGGAGTGCCCTCGGGGACCACCTCGGGGCCCCCTTTGTGAGATCACTTCTTTCTGTTTTGCAGGCTTGGGACGAGCTCTTCCATCAGCACTCCGAGCTTATCAGGTCAGCTCGGTCAGGGAAAGTTCCGTGCTTCTTCATAGCATTTTTTATGACTTGATATATATATAAGATAAAAAAATAGTTGAAAATATAAAAATATAAATAAAAAATATATTTATGATGCAAGCAAAATAATATTTGAAATAATAGTTGGAGGCATATGCCACATCACCTCCTTTTCGCTTAGGGCTTAAAAAAGATTTTTTTTTTTTTTTTTTTTGTAAATTTGATTCAAGGCTTTAAATTTTGTAGATTTGGATTAGTGTAATGATTTAAGTGCAATCTTTCGCTCCAGTTGCTTTACCCAAAACGGATTAAATTCTAGAAATACCCAAAGTATATAGGTTTGCTATTGTTGAAGAGGTAAAATTAAGACCAAAAATAAATGGAAAAATCTTGAATGGCAACAATTTAAGGGACTGCTGGGTGCTTTAACAATTTTGGAATTCACACATCATCCAATCCAAACAAATTGAGCGAGCCCAATGGCAATAGAGGACAATCAGCATTTAATGGGCCCAGTTTGTTTTTTCCTTTCTGTTTCTGTTCTCCTCCGTCCCTCGGGCGACGCTGACATGGCTAGCATTTCAATAATAATAATACTAATAATTGTAATTTAATGGCTCCAATTCCCAAAGACTAACAGTGACGAAAAGGAAGTGACGAGCCCTGAGTTTCGTCAGTTCAATAAACAGCACTGGAAACTGTCGGCAACAGTAACTCTTTCCCATCCAAAATCCCAAACCCTAACGGACTCCTAACTGTAAAAGTGTAAACTACCAACCCCTAAATTCCATTCATCAAATCGCCCCTGAGCTCGATTCAAGATGGCTGCATTCTCAATTCTCAACTTCACCGTCGCCGTTCTACTCGTATTCCTTTCACGCACTTCCTCGACCCCACTCCCATACGCTCCGAAATTTGATCCCAACCTTCTGCTCATCGGCGACGCCCGGCTCATCAACTCTGCCTCATCTGTTCAGCTCACCGACCCTACGTCTTCTTCAAGCTCCGGCCTTCTTATTCGAAGCAAAACTTTTAAATTTCGTTCCTCTAACTCGAAGAAGCCCGCCATCAAGCCTGTGTCGTTTTCGACGGACTTCATATTCTCAATTTCACCCCACGACGGAGACGGCCTTGCCCTAATTATTGTCCCGGCTGATTTTTCCTCTAAGTTTTCGCGGGATGGTTTTGGGCTCTCTCGGCAAAGCAGGTTTTTCGCGGTTGAGTTTGATACTTCTAGAAATGAAAATGTAGGGGACGAGAATGCGAATCACGTTGGGATTGATGTGGCAAGTCTTCATTCTGTCCAAGTAAGCAATGTTTCTTCGATTGGATTGGTTTTAAATAGTGGGATTAAGCTGCACTCTTGGGTTGATTATGACTCTAGCTCTAAGAGATTAGAGGTTAGGTTATCTGGATTTGGTGGTCCTAGGCCTTATGCTCCTTTGTTAGCTTATCAAATTGATTTAGGGGAAATGTGGAAAGGGGAGGAGGTGTTGGTTGGATTGAGTTCGTCTCGTGGAAATTCAGTGCAGAAGACTTGTATTTATTCGTGGAAGTTTACGGTGAGGATTGCTCCCAACTGGCTGCATAGTCAGCCCGTAAATCCACAGGCGTTTTCCAGTAAACGTAGTGAGGATAAAGTGGCAGACAAGAAAAGCCTGTGTGCTTTGAGGTTGCTTTCTGGTTTGATTTTTGCAACTGGTTGTGGTCTATTGGCAGCATTTGTGGTGCTGTTTCTATGGGCTGTGTTTGCTAATAATGATCAGGTGGCAGTGATCCCAGTTAAGTGCTCAGCAAATCCAGGGGATTTCAGGTACGAAAAGATCCAAGTAGTTTTAGAGGACAGCTCAGATGCTGTTAAGAATTAGAGAATCCAATTTGTATCTGTATCTAGTTTGCTTAACTAATGTTTCTGATGTGGATTCTGATGTTTACTTACGGAGTATTAGAGGGTCAAGTTCTTGCGATGTATCTTGTAACTTGCCAAACTGTTGTTTCCAATGTGCCTGTGGCCTGTAATGTTACTGACAGTAGTATGATCTTGAGCTTCCATTTCTTACCTTTGGCTTTGCCTCTTGCTTCCTTCCTGTTATGCAGATACCAATACTTGAAGTGAGGGATCTGTAAATAAGCCACTTTGCATTTCATAAATCTTCTAGTCAAAAGTTCATGAACGCTTACAATTAACCGTTTAAAGATATAACTATACTTTGTAGTTCGACCCCCTAACCTGAGTCCTAGCATGCGAGGAACAAAAATTCATAAGAAATTTTCAGGACAAATTTATTACAGATCCATAACCACCATAAAGCATATTGTATTTCCTTTTTAAGTTATACTGTTGCTATATGTATACGCTTGAAATCATCCATATTTGATATTCTGTTTGTTGTGGCTTAATCCACTTTTACCACCTGTTATGGATGATTACATACATGATGACTGTTAAAGTCCGACTAATTGTGTTTCTGTGGAGCTAAATATACTTTTCTGTTAAGAGTAACTACATAACCTTAGACTTTAACATCATCCTGAACTGTTTCAAATTTATGAACAAAGGAAAATCAAAGATTTTTATACTTGCAATTCTCTTTTATTTTCCACAGAATATATCCATGCTATCATGGGTTTGCATCAATTGTTACCTATTTGTAAATTTGTCTAGTAAATTCAGCTTGCTTTTGCTGTTATGTGAGGATTATTGCATTTAGTTTCTTCCATGGCTTCATGGTTTGGCTTCTCCCTAAAGAAAGGGTTACAATTACTAAGTTTGGTTGATAGCCAACTGAATATCTCATAAAACCTGGCTCAAGCATTGAAAATCATGACAATGGCAGTGAAGCTAGTGCTCAAGGTTCATTCAAATTTGGGATTTGTGCCTCATGTTAACTGCAATATAAATAAGATATTTATTTCTCTCTCTTGAACACTTTAGATGGTGGGCTACTGAATTTAATATAAGATGTTAAATATGCAAGGATAAGGTATATCAACTTAATGCTAACTTGCAACTTGGATCACCTCAAAAAGAGCTTGAAATCAATGACAGCGGACTTGACCGTGCGGTCACTTGCTCTAGTTTGCAGGTCTATTTTTGAGCATGAGTTTCCCCCTTGAGACTGACGGTGCCTTGTATGTAATTAGTATCAGGGGCGGATCTACGGTGGGGCACTGGCGGCACGGGCCCTCATTATCCCCCTCAAATTTCTATAGTATCCATAGAATTTTGATATAATTTCAATTGTGTCCCTTAGAGTTTTGTGTATCCATTTGTTTATATGCTCCTAAAGTTAGCTTTGATTTTGCCTGTTGCTACAGTTATCATAGAAAGGGTTTTTCGATTATGAATATAGTAAAAAATCGGTTACGAAATAAAATGGGAGACACTTGGATGAATGATTGTTTAGTTACTTACACTAAGAAAAATATATTCCGTGAAGTTCAAAATGAGAAGGTTGTAAACCGTTATCAAAATACGAAAACTCGTCCTGAACAATTGTAAATGGTTTAGTTTGATTTTTGAAACAAAATTATTATTACATTAATAATTTTGAGTTTGTCTTTTTATGTTTTTCATGGAATATATGCATCATTTATACTTGTTGGTAAGTATTTTTTTCCTTAAAAAACTAGAAAAAAGAGTAGGTTAAAAATTTTAGATTTACTTTTGCCTTTTTTTTGGCTCCATCACTGATTAGTATGTTACATGTGCATTTTGGTTTGTCTTATAAGGTGCATATTTGTTGTTCCTATAAGGCTATAACCAGGATTAGCAGACTAGAATTGTTCCGTAAGTAAATTGATGGCAACTATAAGGTTGCTTTGAGATTGAGTTCTATGTTTTCTTGCACGTGCCTGGACCTATAACCAATATGCTTGATGCCCCTTGTTAAGGTCAAAGCAACTCCATCTTTTTTCCAAGGCACAGGTCAGCCTCGTAGAAAGCAAATGAGTAAGGTCTTGGTTGAGTATAATTTTCTCACCTGAATAGGCAATAGGCAGACTTTTGTGTCCAACCACTGTGAAAGTGATAGTGGTCTAATATATGATGATGGGCTCTCTGAGAAAGGTCAGCCCTAGTTTATTGTTACCTTTTTGTTGGTTTTTGCCTTCTTCTTCTTCTTCTTCTAGGAGCAGGATGAGATTTAAAAAATAAGGAGGAAAAATGAAACTCAGGATCTAAATGTTACGAAAATTCTAAGGATTGGTATGGTGGTTTGTACCAATGCATTGGTAAAGTGGTTTGATGGGGTACGGTTGTGATGGGAGCAAGAGGAAAAGCAAAATTGAAGGTTGTTTTTGGTGTGGGTTAAGGCTACCGAAACTTAAATGAATGTAGTGATGGTGGGCTCCTGATTGAAATGACCCAGGACAATTTGTCAGGCACATGGGTTCACCTCCACTATGGATTCACTCATCGTTAACCCATGTGAAAAGACCCAAGACATTATTAATAATTGTTTTCTAATTTATGAACAATAGACATAACGAAGAAAATGCAAAGTTAGATATACAACTGAAAAGAAATTAGAAAAATAAATAATATATGTATGTGCAGAATTAGATAAATTTTGATTCATTTAATTACATACATTGACAAAAGAGTAGATAATTTAAATATTTTGGAAGAAATTTTGGAATAATATGTATAATTAATTAAACCAATAATAGGAATTAATAGCTGTAAAGGAGTAAATGAATGGTTAATTAATTAGTTGAGATGGAATATTTGTAGGAGAAGTAATATGTTGTTTTATTATATGAGAAGAAATTAATATGATTTTTTTATTATATTTGCGGGTATAACATAAAGAAATGTTTTAAAAATGCATTTGTAATGGTATTAGTCCAAATTAATGAGAATGAATTGATGACATAATAACCGGAGTGCAAATAGGTGAAATTTAATTAGACCATACTTGTCACTTTTAAATTTTCAACATTATCATCATAATCACTTAATTATATTTTTATCATTTGATTAACATATTGTCTATGTATTGTCATCCAATAGCACAACTAACTTTCATCGATAACCAACCATAAACATTATAATTACCAAATTCATTAAAATAATTTTAAAAAATTTTGTTTATTAAAATTTTATACCAATTTCTTCCATATAAAAAGTGATTGTTTTAAATTACACATAGATTGAGTGTGCCCTTTATCACTAGTAATACTAATGGTATTTGTACTAATGTATATATGCTTGAAATCAAATATTCGTATTGATTAGACTATGTAGTGATGCAGTTAATAATATTTTTAATAGGTATAAATACAAAAATATAATTCCTCATTGTTTATTCTAAAAGTAGGACAACAAACAATCTTAACATTAAAAGTATTCCATATACTTTCATGGATAATATAATACAAGATGACATGCCTGAATTTACTAATGAATGAATAATTTTCTTTCAAATAACATAAAAAACTTTTTACAGTTGGTACTCCCGAACTTGAACATATTTTTAGGCAAAAGGAGATAAAAATTTATGAACATAAGTCTATTGTTGTTTGTTTTATCTCGAAATTTAAATATATCCAAACCTCATTCCTAATTTTCCTTATTGTATCTAAATGTTTTGGCCATGAATTCTCATATTACAATAAATTATGAAGAGTTAATAATACTTTAAGTGCTTCTTTTTGTGTAATAGGCTCCAAAGTTACTATATCATCTCTAACTTTCATCATTAGCATGATTTTCAGTAATGCCAACAATAACTCTTTTAAACTGGAGACCTCTAAACTTGTCTCGTTTTCATAATCTGGATAATGCAATAGGTAATTTACATATTTAGACTTTTAACATCTTTTTATTATTAGAATAATTCATATGTTTATAAAAATAAAATAAAACTTTAGTCGATTAAACGAGTGTTTATTTGAATTGTAAGCACACTCATAAATTAATAATTTATTAATTTATTAATTAATTTTAAATTAATATAATTTGTATAACTCCGAGATTGTTAATTTATAGAGGATTTATTGTAATTTGTATTAAGAAAACTACGTAGCATTCATTAAATTGAGAAATTAGTACTTTCATTCAATAACTTCAAGGCTAATTAACTATGCAACTATAATTATTGCTAGCTATGACTGCATAAAAAGAAGAAAAAGAAGAAAGTATCATACCCAATTATGCTGCACAAATATAGTATTGATGTATACATGCTTAAATTTAAGAACTGGTATTGGTTGGACTATCATGACACAGTTAAGAACAATTTTTAGTATGGACGAATACAAGATTATAACTTTGCATGTTGGAAAATTAGAAATGAATAGATAATTTACATTTCTTTTATGATTTTAAAAAGCATTGCAAATATATGATAAAATTAATAGAACAAGATGTTGTAAGGAAATGATCATATATAAGAGCTAAATTTTCATTTTCTAATGTATTGCTACTTATCATGTGACTTCATCCTATAGTATCAGGTATAGTTGCAAAGAAAAGGACCAAGAATAATTGCAAAGAAAATCAAATATTGTGCAAGAATTGCAAAAGTGTTAACAATAATTGGTAAGAATAATTACAAATTCATGGATTCAATTTGTAGTTTTGTGAAGTAGAAAGAAAGAACTCTTTTCATGATTCATGAATCATGAAATATGAACTCTTTTCATGATTCATGATCTAATTGCCTGAGTATATAGTGAAAAAGAGCTAAGAATATTTGCAAAACCTTATTAATCTTGTTTTCAGATTTATGAATTATAAATCGTAAGAACTGTGAAAGGATTAAGAATAATTGGTATTACAATGAGAAACAAATATTGTTATTGGATTCGTATTGTAGTTGTGTGAAATAGAAAGAAAGAACTCATTTCATGATTCATGAATCATAAAGTATGATTTAATCATTTTTCATAAATGAAAATGAGATGTTGAAGCATGTATGTAGTATATGTTATAGAAGGAATAAGAAAATTGACCAAAGAAAATCTTTTCATGATGCATGAAGCATAAAATAAAGTATAATTAATTCGCAATTGAAAGTAGGAGTGTAAGTAACCTTGGGTCTCTTATTACGGTGGAAGTGTAATTTCTCCGAAGATGGACTTACTAGTTCTTCCCACTCAATTTTACTTTTCGTTTCATGAAACGTAAATCAGGCTTAGTTTTTGTTTCTTCGCAATCAATTTCGTCTCCAGAGATGGCAGCCCAACTTTACCTTCACGTGAGTAAATAAACTTTTCCTTCAATTTCTTTTGCACCGTTTTATTACTACTTTATAGTACTTATTTGTCCCCACAATTTCAGACTTGTCAGCCGCTATAATAGCTTTGACTTTCAGCTCAATACTTGTGCCAACTAGTCATTCTAATACCAATTGACTTTAAGCTCAACACTTGTGCCAACTAGTCATTCTAATACCAATTGACTTTCAGCTCAATACTTGTGCCAACTAGAATACCAATTGACTTTCAGCTCAATACTTGTGCCAACTAGGGGTGTATTCGAGCCGAGTCGAGCTCGAGTACCGCTATACTCGAGCTCGACTCGGCTATAATATAATTATACTCGAGCTCGAGCTCGATCGAGTCGGAGAATCACAGCTCGAGCTCGATCGAGTCCTTAAAAAGCTCGAGCTCGACTCGATAAGGGTACTCACTGCTAATTTCTCAAAATTTATTTACCTATATTAGTAATGTTTTTTTAATTTTTTTATGTGATACTCGATAGAGCTCATCGAGCTCTCGAGTATCAAATTTCTGAGCTCGAGCTCGACTCGATAGCTCTAACGAGCAGCTCGAGATCGAGCTCGAGCTTGATGAAGCGAGTTCGAGCTCGAGCTTCTGATCGAGTACATGTCGAGCTCGAGTCGAGTAGCTTGAATCAGCTCCACCCCTAGTGCCAACTAGTCATTCTAATACCAATTGACTTTCAGCTCAACACTTGTGCCAACTAGTCATTCTAATACCAATTGAGTGGTACGAGCCGCTGTACCATTTTGAAGCCGCTTCGCTAAATGTTAATTTTAATTACTAGATCATGACTTTCGCGACACCCAGTCGGATTAAGAATAATTGGTATTACAATGAGAAACAAATATTGTTTTTGGATTCGTATTGTAGTTGTGTGAAATAGAAAGAAAGAACTCATTTAATGATTCATGAATCATAAAGTACGATTTAATCATTTTTCATAAATGAAAATGAGATGTTGAAGCATGTATGTAGTATATGTTATAGAAGGAATAAGAAAATTGACCAAAGAAAACTAATCTTTTCATGATGCATGAAGCATAAAATAAAGTATAATTCATTCGCAATTGAAAGTGGGAATGTAATTAACCTTAGGTCTCTTATTACGGTGGAAGTGTAATTTCTCCGGAGATGGACTTACTAGTTCTTCCCACTCAATTTTACTTTTCGTTTCATGAAAGGTAAATCAGGCTTAGTTTTCGTTTCTTCGCAATCAATTTCGTCTCCAGAGATGGCAGCCCAACTTTACCTTCACGTGAGTAAATAAACTTTTCCTTCAATTTCCTTTGCACCGTTTTATTACTACTTTATACTCCATCTCTTTTTTTATAACTGACGTTTAAGATTTTGCACACCAATTAAGAAAAGTTTTTCATTGCTTAAATCTGTACACTACTTTTCTTTTGTACCCTCATTAATTGTCCAATTCACCAATGTTTTCTCTCACTAGAGTACTAAATGGTGCTGTTTTACTAGGCCAAAAGCAATGCAAACTAACTCCCACCAAACTAAATGTTTCTAAAATGAAACTAAATGTTTCTAAAATGAAAAACTTTCCTACCAAAAATTTTCACCTAAATTTTTAATCTGAAATTTAAAACATTTTTAACTCCCACCAAATATTTTGAGAGGCTATAAGGACTTCACTATATAAACTAGTCTCAAGAGAAATACATTATTTGTATTCTTTTAGACATGGCTTCAAAACATAAACAGCCTCTTCTTGAAATAGATTTAAATATTGAATTCACACAAACACATGTTGAAGATGGAAGACCCCTGAAGATGGTTGAATTGCAAGTGGTTGATGCAGAGGGAGGCGGTGATGGAGAAGAACAAAGGGGGTTCAACATACTGCGAGAAAAGAAGAAAGAATACGGAGGGGCAGATAATTACTAGGGTTGTTACAAAGAGATAAGTAATAATTATTAGGAATAGTAATTAAGAACCCTGTATTGAAAAACAGAGATAAAAGGGTAAAATTGTGAAAAAATAATTAATACTATATGGGGATAATAAAACGACAGATAAAAGTACACTAGAGCAAATTTCTTAAACGTCAATTATAAAAAAAGGGAGGGAGTAGTACTTATTTGTCCCCACAATTTCAGACTTGTCGGCCGCTATAATAGCTTTGACTTTCAGCTCAAAACTTGTGCCAACTAGTCATTCTAATACCAATTGACTTTCAGCTCAATACTTGTGCCAATTGACTTTAAGCTCAATTGACTGTCAGCCGCTAAATGACTAGTTGGCACAAACCACCATACCGCTAAATGACTACTTGTGCCAACTTGTCATTCGCTAAATGTTAATTTTAATTACTAGATCATGACTTTCGCGACACCCAGTCGGTTGGATTGGACTGATGGACACCTAGACCAGCTCTAGCTATCGATATCATAGACAACTTGACGGACATGATGTGAACGGATATAGAGATGGTTGTGCCGGCGCATGAATAATCGCAAAATAAATGCGGCGGCTGAATACAAAGTACAAAATTGCTTATTTCTACGGAAAAATAAACGCCGAGGATGTTTACTTATGGGCTGGAATTACTTTAATTTTTTTTTATTTTAATATGATGCATGTGAGATATTAAAAAAAAAATGATTGAAGATACGAATAGGGTATAGAAAAACGTGAATAGACATTTTCAATAAATGTTTTACTAAATAACTCCTATATAAACAAATCCATGTGTAAGATTAACATAATTGTTATGATTTGTGTTACATTGCATCTTGATAAATTCAAATCTGATCCATAACAAGTGACCAACAATACTCGATAATCAGGGGCACGTCAATGTGCTTAAAGTATTAAGTCTTACGACATGGAATACAAATACTGCTATAAGTAAACTCTCTAATCTGTTTAAGATCCTCACGAAATAGAGCATTACTACATATCTCAGCAAAATAGACAACTTCAACAGAATCCCAAATTACCTATTAAATGACATTTTGCTTTATATTCCATTAAGTTGATTTATTGCTGCTTTTCGCAATATTCATTAGTCTTTTCCACTTCAAAAGTTTCAAGTCATTTCAGCTTTACCTATTTAATACTACTACTACTACTATACACAGCCAATACGATGAAATTGGACAATCGAATAAAGAAGAAGAATCGGATGCAAGAGACTTTTATCTTGTAAGATTGTGGAATTAGGAACCTTGCTTTCCCTTTTTTAATTCATCCTCACATTATATATATATATATATATATATATATATAAATATTTCCATAGGATAGTGGACTTATCGTGGTAAAGCTCCGTCCATAGACAACACTACCCCCGCCCCCTAACAAAAACAAAAAAAAAAAAGGAAAAAAATAAAAAATGGGAAGAAAGGTGATCAGACCCTTGGCTTCAAATGATGGCTGGCAGAGAGGTGTTTGGCAGAACTCGGATTCTCCCTCAATCATGCCCGCACTCATTAGTTTTTATAAATTTGAAAAAGAAGCCCGACCGGACTTTTATTTCCCCATTTTTAGGTTGTGTTTGGATTGCATTTTCCGTAATTTTACATGAAAAAATTACTGTAGCGATTTGATATATGTGAGAGAAAAAGGTAATAGAGAAATGTGATCACGGAAAACGACGTAATTTTTCTACAAAAACCGGCAATCCAAACAAGGCCCAAAGTTTTTCGAAGCGTACGGAAGTCATTTGCCCCACTTTAAAACGAATTTACTATATATATATATATATTCCCCTGCCTTAGAGCGTAAAGGACGAGATATCTTCATAAATTACCTGCAATAGACAGAAAAGTGTTCCATAATCTATGGATGAGTTAATTTTGCACGGCACACAATAATATATCTGTTTCATAAACATTTTTATTTTACTGTTAGATATACAACTGAACAGAAATTAGAAAAATAAATAATATATGTATGTGCAGAATTAGATAAATTTTGATTCATTTAATTACATAAATTGATAAAAGAGTAGATAATTTAAATATTTTGGAAGAAATTTTGGAATAATATGTATAATTAATTAAATCAATAATAGGAATTAATAGCTGTAAAGGAGTAAATGAATGGTTAATTAATTAGTTGAGATGGAATATTTGTAGGAGAAGTAATATGTTGTTTTATTATATGAGAAGAAATTAATATGATTTTTTTATTATATTTGCGGGTAGAACATAAAGAAATGTTTAAAAAATGCATTTGTAATGGTATTAGTCCAAATTAATGAGAATGAATTGATGACATAATAACCGGAGTGCAAATAGGTGAAATTTAATTAGACCATACTTGTCACTTTTAAATTTTCAACATTATCATCATAATCACTTAATTATACTTTTATCATTTGATTAACATATTGACTATGTATTGTCATCCAATAGCACAACTAACTTTCATCGATAACCAACCATAAACATTATAATTACCAAATTCATTAAAATAATTTTAAAAAATCTTTTAAAAGATCAAAATTTTTTGTTTATTAAAATTTTATACCAATTTCTTCCATATAAAAAGTGATTGTTTTAAATTACACATAGATTGAGTGTGCCCTTTATCACTAGTAATACTAATGGTATTTGTACTAATGTATACATGCTTGAAATCAAATATTCGTATTGATTAGACTATGTAGTGATGCAGTTAATAATATTTTTAATAGGTATAAATACAAAAATATAATTCCTCATTGTTTATTCTAAAAGCAGGACAACAAACAATCTTAACATTAAAAGTATTCCATATACTTTCATGGATAATATAATACAAGATGACATGCCCGAATTTACTAATGAATGAATAATTTTCTTTCAAATAACATAAAAAACTTTTTACAGTTGGTACTCCCGAACTTGAACATATTTTTAGGCAAAAGGAGATAAAAATTTATGAAACATAAGTCTATTGTTGTTTGTTTTATCTCGAAATTTAAATATATCCAAACCTCATTCCTAATTTTCCTTATTGTATCTAAATGTTTTGGGCATGAATTCTCATATTACAATAAATATGAAGAGTTAATAATACTTTAAGTGCTTCTTTTTGTGTAATAGGCTCCAAAGTTACCATATCATCTCTAACTTTCATCATTAGCATGATTTTCAGCAATGCCAACAATTACTCTTTTAAACTGGAGACCTCTAAACTTGTCTCATTTTCATCATCTGGATAATCCAATAGGTAATTTACATATTTAGACTTTTAACATCTTTTTATTACTAGAATAATTCATATGTTTATAAAAATAAAATAAAACTTTAGTCGATTAAACGAGTGTTTATTTGAATTGTAAGCACACTCATAAATTAATAATTTATTAATTAATTTTAAATTAATATAATTTGTATAACTCCGAGATTGTTAATTTATAGAGGATTTATTGTAATTTGTATTAAGAAAACTACGTAGCATTCATTAAATTGAGAAATTAGTACTTTCATTCAATAACTTCAAGGCTAATTAACTATGCAACTATAATTATTGCTAGCTATGACTGCATAAGAAGAAGAAGAAGAAGAAAGTATCATACCCAATAATGCTGCACAAATATAGTATTGATGTATACATGCTTAAATTTAAGAACTGGTATTGGTTAGACTATCATGACACAGTTAAGAACAATTTTTAGTATGGACGAATACAAGATTATAACTTTGCATGTTGGAAAATTAGAAATGAATAGATAATTTACATTTCTTTTATGATTTTAAAAAGCATTGCAAATATATGATAAAATTAATAGAACAAGATATTGTAAGGAAATGATCATATATAAGAGCTAAATTTTCATTTTCTAATGTATTGCTACTTATCATGTGACTTCATCCTATAGTATCAGGTATAGTTGCAAAGAAAAGGACCAAGAATAATTGCAAAGAAAATCAAATATTGTGCAAGAATTGCAAAAGTGTTAACAATAATTGGTAAGAATAATTACAAATTCATGGATTCAATTTGTAGTTTTATGAAGTAGAAAGAAAGAACTCTTTTCATGATTCATGAATCATGAAATATGAACTCTTTTCATGATTCATGATCTAATTGCTTGAGTATATAGTAAAAAAGAGCTAAGAATATTTGCAAAACCTTGTTAATCTTGTTTTCAGATTTATGAATTATAAATCGTAAGAACTGTGAAAGGATTAAGAATAATTGGTATTACAATGAGAAACAAATATTGTTTTTGGATTCGTATTGTAGTTGTGTGAAATAGAAAGAAAGAACTCATTTGATGATTCATGAATCATAAAGTATGATTTAATCATTTTTCATAAATGAAAATGAGATGTTGAAGCATGTATGTAGTATATGTTATAGAAGGAATAAGAAAATTGACCAAAGAAAACTAATCTTTTCATGATGCATGAAGCATAAAATAAAGTATAATTCATTCGCAATTGAAAGTGGGAGTGTAATTAACCTTGGGTCTCTTATTACGATGGAAGTGTAATTTCTCCGGAGATGGACTTACTAGTTCTTCCCACTCAATTTTACTTTTCGTTTCATGAAAGGTAAATCAGGCTTAGTTTTCGTTTCTTCGCAATCAATTTCGTCTCCAGAGATGGCAGCCCAACTTTACCTTCATGTGAGTAAATAAACTTTTCCTTCAATTTCCTTTGCACCGTTTTATTACTACTTTATAGTACTTATTTGTCCCCACAATTTCAGACTTGTCAGCCGCTATAATAGCTTTGACTTTCAGCTCAATACTTGTGCCAACTAGTCATTCTAATACCAATTGACTTTCAGCTCAATACTTGTGCCAACTAGAATACCAATTGACTTTAAGTTCAATACTTGTGCCAACTAATCATTCTAATACCAATTGACTTTCAGCTCAACACTTGTGCCAACTAGTCATTCTAATACCAATTGAGTGGTATGGGCTGCTGTACCATTTTGAAGCCGCTTCGCTAACTGTTAATTTTAATTACTAGATCATGACTTTCGCGACACCCAGTCGGATTAAGAATAATTGGTATTACAATGAGAAACAAATATTGTTTTTGGATTCGTATTGTAGTTGTGTGAAATAGAAAGAAATAACTCATTTCATTATTCATGAATCATAAAGTACGATTTAATCATTTTTCATAAGTGAAAATGAGATGTTGAAGCATGTATGTAGTATATGTTATAGAAGGAATAAGAAAATTGTCCAAAGAAAACTAATCTTTTCATGATGCATGAAGCATAAAATAAAGTATAATTCATTCGCAATTGAAAGTGGGAGTGTAATTAACCTTGGGTCTCTTATTACGGTGGAAGTGTAATTTCTCCGGAGATGGACTTATTAGTTCTTCCCACTCAATTTTACTTTTCGTTTCATGAATGGTAAATCAGGCTTAGTTGTCGTTTCTTTGCAATCAATTTCGTCTCCAGAGATGGCAGCCCAACTTTACCTTCACGTGAGTAAATAAACTTTTCCTTCAATTTCCTTTGCACGAAGCCTCTTCAAATGGTATAGCGGTTTCTACCATTTCTTTGGTATTAGACTGACATAATGGTACATGGTATTCTGCCTCACATCAAGTCAATAGGAACCAGAGAACAACAACTGACAAGGCTGACTTCACCTTGAAAATGAAGCACAAAATAAGAGATTAGAACTAAAAGATTACCGGGAAGCTGATAAAGAGGTGTGCTGAGAATTGCATCAGATGATAGGCAGGCTATGAATGTGAATGTTTAGTTATATATTATTTCAATAAAAAAAAAAATTGGTCTCCAAAATTTATAATTTTAAGCACATTTAGAACAATTGATGGAACTTAACATTGATTAACAATCAAAATCGTTTTAGCAATAAAATTGATTTCCTATACTACAACCTCCTAATTTTTGTTCTGTATATCAAGTGTGTATTATTATTCAATTTTAACTTATTTAACGAAGATATACTTTTTAGGTTAAATGATAATGTTGTGCCTATATTATTCTATATTTCTATATAGAGTACATAGTGGTTAACGACACTGTGTTATCTAATTTGAATTATTTTTCTATATAACCAAAAAAGTAAAACAATCAAAATATATTTCATAAAAAAAAACTATAGTAGGTCAACTATATATAACCAAGAGACATTTAAAATACTTTGAACTCGTGCTAAATTGCTCTCGTAGTAGGGGCACAATTTATTTACTTTTCTGTCTATTAAATCCAAAGTTTCAATGGAAAGTTTTAAACTAGTTACTTTGCTATTTGTTTACCTTAATATTTTACCACAACCCTCCCACACGTTACCTTAAGAATTTTATTGAATTATTCAAACAATTATACAAAATATTAATTTCATCTTAAATTCAACTGATAATCTATTAAAATTGAAAAAAGAAAACAAATCTGATTTACTTATAGTTCATATTCTTTATAGTTTGAATGGATATCTAATTGAGTGTTTAAATATCAATACAAGTAACAAAAAAAAGAATTCATTATCAATTAATTCTCCATAATGCAAAACCATACATACATATATTATGCTACATTTGGCACCAGTTATGCAAGAGTAAAAGTCTATGAGAAACAAGTGGGATGAATACACAAAATAAAAAGAATAAAAGAAAGAAGGTTCCTGAACTTTTGCACGTTTTCAACATAATTTCAATCTAATTTGCATTTTTGTCCTTTGAAATTGTTAATATCACTATTTAAAATCTAAGATACCATGATGATCCAAATTCGAAACATTGCTATAAAAAATGCAAAGTCAAAACTATTCAGTAGTGGCAACTTTATTTTGATCTTTAATCATCATTTTTTCGTCAATTTACTAAATATGCTTAAGATTTGAAACACTGGGACCAAATTTGTTTTGATCCAAGCATTAATGATCAGTCCTACACACATGCAGAATATTATAAACAGGAATTGTAATTGGATATCTCAATTATCCCAAATAATATGTCGCTTGCATCATAGACACATTTTCCAACCCACCTTTTTATATTTCCAACCACCTTTTCATCTCACATACATCACATCACAAAAAGTGTTACATTAATTATTCCAAATAATATTTCAAATAATACACTATCCAAACACTCCCACAGTATTATAAACAGGAATTGTATTTCTTCCAAATTTTGGATATATGTTATGTATTGATTTAAATTACAACTTTTAAACTTATTTCTTCATAATGGTTGGTTAGTGATGATTTAGTTTTAATATTATTGTGATATCATTTTCTAATAAAGTGGAGGTGATTTGTCACTTAATCATAAATTTTTATCTCCTTTTGCCTAAAAATATGTTCAAGTTCGGGAGTACCAACTGTAAAAAGTTTTTATGTTATTTGAAAGAAAATTATTCATTCATTAGTAAATTCGGGCATGTCATCTTGTATTATATTGTCCATGAAAATATATGGAATACTTTTAATGTGAAGATTGTTTGTTGTCCTACTTTTAGAATAGACAATGAGCAGTTATATTTTTATATTTACACCTATTAAAAATATTTCTTAACTGTATCACTACATTGTTTAATCAATACGAATATTTGATTTCAAGCATGTATACATTAGTACAAATACCATTAGTATTACTAGTGATAAAGGGCGCACTCAATCTATGTACAATTTAAACAATCACTTTTTATATGGAAGAAATTGGTATAAAATTTTAATAAACAAAAAACTTTGATCTTTTAAAAGTTTTTTTAATATTATTTTAATGAATTTGGTAATTATAACGTTTGTGGTTGGTTATTGGTGAAAGTTGTTTGTGTTATTGGTCGACAATATATAGGCAACATGTTAATCAGATGATAAAAGTATAATTAAGTGATAAATTAATCTTTTCTACACTATCAATGTTGGATGAATTATAAATATGCAAAATTTGAATTTAAAATTCAATTTTTACATACATGTCATAGATTCAATGGTAATAGTGTATGCACTGTCGGTGTATATAACATTTGCTCGTAAGTGATTGCGATGATAATGCTAAAAATTTAAAACTGACAAATAGGGTCTAATTAAATTTCACCTATACGCACTGTGGTTATTATTATCAATTCATTCTCATTAATTTGGTCTAATACCATTACAAATGCATTTTTAAAACATTTCCTTATGTTCTACCCGCAAATATTAAAAACAATCATGCAACAACATATTACTTCTGCTACAAATATTACATCTCAACTAATTAATTAACCATTCGTTTACTCCTTTACAGTTATTAATTCCTTGGTTTAATTAATTGTACACATTAATTTACGATCATTTTCCTCCTTCCCATGATTGGTTTAATTCTCCTCGTTAATTGCTTCAACTACTAACAAGTTGCTTTTTAACTTCCCCAACTCTGCCGTCCATAACAAAAGCTCTGCACTTTCAGTTCTCTCAATCATCTTTATGTTCATTCAATATAGGTCCCATAACCCTGTCACAACAGCACCTCGTTCCTCTCAATATGTATTAAGCCTTGTGCCTCGCGGTAAAATTTACCACTCATGTGCCTGATTTAAACCGCTTTGACGTCAGTAATTGTAATCGTGTCTTTCATTCACGTGATCCGTACCCCTTACCAACGGATTGGTACAAACCACTATACCGTTTTGTAGAATTTTCATTCCTTTGCACCGTTTTATTACTACTCCCTTCGTCCCACTTTGATAGTCCTGTTTCTTTTTTCACACAGTTTAAGAAAAAAGTTAACTTTGTTGGAAAAGTAAATTTAGATTGCTATTTTCCTAAAATACCCTCACATTAAATATGGTACAACTTTATGGGAACTTGAATTGATGGTAAAAAAAGAATCAACTCTCATTAAATGGGGTAGGTTTATAGTAACAACTACTTACATTGAATAAGGGTATTTTAAAAAAAATTAAAATATAACTACATTCTTCAATTGGAAAGTGGACTACAATTTGAGACAGATGAAAAATGAATACAGGACTATCAAAGTGGGACGGAGGGAGTACTTTATAGTACTTATTTGTTCCCACAATTTTAGACTTGTCAGCGCTATAATAGCTTTGACTTTCAGCTCAACACTTGTGCCAACTAGTCATTCTAATACCAATTGACTTTCAGCTCAATACTTGTGCCAATTGACTTTAAGCTCAATTGACTGTCAGCCGCTAAATGACTAGTTGGCACAAACCACCATACCGCTAAATGACTACTTGTGCCAACTTGTCATTCGCTAAATGTTAATTTTAATTACTAGATCATGACTTTCGCGACACCCAGTCGGTTGGATTGGACTGATGGACACCTAGACCAGCTCTAGCTATCGATATCATAGACAAGCTTGACCGACATGATGTGAACGGATATAGAGATGGTTGCGCCGGCGCATGCATAATCGCAAAATAAATGCGGCGGGTGAATACAAAGTACAAAATTGCTTATTTCTACGGAAAAATAAACGCCGAGGATGTTTACTTATGGGCTGGAATTACTTTAATTTTTTTTTATTTTAATATGATACATGTGAGATATTAAAAAAAAAATGATTGAAGATACGAACAAGGTATAGAAAAACGTGAATAAACATTTTCAATAAATGTTTTACTAAATAACTCCTATATAAACAAATCCATGTGTAAGATTAACATAATAATTATTATGATTTGTGTTACATTGCATCTTGATAAATTCAAATCTGATCCATAACAAGTGACCAACAATACTCGATAATCAGGGGCACTTCAATGTGCTTAAAGTATCAAGTCTTACGACATGGAATACAAATACTGCTATAAGCAAACTCTCTAATCTGTTTAAGATCCTCACGAAATAGAGCATTACTACATATCTCAGCAAAATAGACAACTTCAACAGAATCCCAAATTACCTATTAAATGACATTTTGCTTTATATTCCATTAAGTTGATTTATTGCTGCTTTTCGCAATATTCATTAGTCTTTTCCACTTCAAAAGTTTCAAGTCATTTCAGCTTTACCTATTTAATACTACTACTACTACTATATACAGCCGATACGATGAAATTGGACAATCGAATAAAGAAGAAGAATCGGATGCAAGAGACTTTTATCTTGTAAGATTGTGGAATTAGGAACCTTGCTTTCCCTTTTCTAATTCATCCTCACATTTTATATATATATAAATATTTCCATAGGATAGTGGACTTATCGTGGTAAAGCTCCGTCCATAGACAACACCACCCCCGCCCCCCAACAAAAACAAAAAAAAAAAAGGAAAAAAATAAAAAGTGGGAAGAAAGGTGATCAGACCCTTGGCTTCAAATGATGGCTGGCTGAGAGGTGTTTGGCAGAACTCGGATTCTCCCTCAATCATGCCCGCACTCATTAGTTTTTCGAAGCATACGGAAGTCATTTGCCCCACTTTAAAACGAATTTACTATATATATATATATATATATATATATATATATATATTCCCCTGCCTTAGAGCGTAAAGGACGAGATATCTTCATAAATTACCTGCAATAGACAGAAAAGTGTTCCATAATCTAATTTTGCACGGCACACAATAATATATCTGTTTCATAAACATTTTTATTGTTGATGCGCGTCCTTGGATTCGTAAAATCTATGGTGGCCCCGCCCCAGCCAAAAAGATTGACAAAACAATTTTAGTAGAGTCTCGCACCAAAACTTAACGCGTATTTTTTTATTAACCTTTTCTGAGGAACCCAAAAATAGACAGCGTATCTGTTTATATACATCAATCATGTTGAGTTCATCTCCACCCACAAAAAAAAAAAAAAAAAAGAAGAAAAAAGAAATCATCTCTCCCACTTTATAATTAAGTATATAAGCTGCATAAAAATATCTTCCCACAAAATTGTATCCCTTCACTTAGGCACCCTTTTGGATTGAGGGAATCAGAGGAAATGAAATGGGAAAGAATCTAAGATATTTGGATTTATTTTTTTACTAGAGAAAGGAAATAAAAGAGAGTGAAATGATCTTAATCATTTCGTTAAACTGTGATTTACGCCAACACCGGAAAGAAAGTGAATCAAATTTAATAAAATAATTAATTTTTTTGAAAATTTTTTTATTTTTTTTCATATCTTTCTCAGTCCAAACAAAATTTTAGTATTTTCTTTCTTTTTCTTTCATATTTAATCTAAACAAAATAGATAAAAACTACTTTCCTCTGTTCTTGTTTAATTTTTTTTATTGGTGTCCCCCCCCCCTACCCTTCCTTTTCCTTCAATCCAAACAATGCCTTAGGTGCAAAGAAGTTCGTTAAAAAAAAAAAAAAAAAACTCCTTCCATCCTACTTTGAAACTTCTTTTTTTTTTTCAACACAATTTACGAAAAATTAGTTAATTTATTGGAAGAACAAATCTAACATACTATTTTTTCTAAAATACCCTTACATTAGTATTAATAGTATAATTAACCATTACTCTTTCCATCCCACTTTGATAATCTTATTTTTCTTTTTTTATTCATCCCAAATTATAGTCAAACTTTCAATTAAATAATATAGTTAATTTTTAAATTTTCTAAAATACTCTTATTTAACATACAGCAAATATAGTTAACCTGTCTTGAATAGTGGAACATATCATTATTATTTTTATTGTAATTAATGCAAAAGTATGATGATTAGTGATTATCCTGATATTAATGTAGGGTATCTTAGGAAAGCATTAAGCTAGATTTACTTTTTCAAAGTCAGCTAATTTTTCTTAAACTATGCAAGAAAAAATCAATAAGTATATTTTTATAGTAATTACAACAATAATATTGATGAGTTATTCAAGATATGAATCAAAGCAATTAAAGAATAAGACTGATTATATTCACAACAAGGAAGTACCTTAAATAAGAGTATTTAAAGAAATTAAAAATTAATTATATTTTAAACTGAAAATTAGATTATAATGTGGGACGGTTGAAAAACGGCCATTGAAAGGTGGGACGGACGGAGCATTAGTCGAATTGATATGCCCTCTTAGTAATCTTGCTAACGACTCTTACCACCGTATGGCCTGGAATAACGAACCAACTGAAAGAAAATTCAACAGAGCAGCCATCCGGTACAATTGCTCCCTTCAACCGATCATTCCCAGATTCCCACTTGGCAGAATCAAACCGTCCACCGCCTGACCCGACTTTGCCAATTGACGGCTCGCAATGTGTCGGCGGTGGGTCCAATTGCTGCTCCCGATTCCGATACGCGGGCGATGAGAGAATTTTGTCACTGACACGCAATTATTGCTCCCCACGATATCCACATCCCAGCGACTTTTATGGAGGTGCGACTGCGCGCCCATGCGTCTCTCTCTCAGTGTCGTAGCTTTCTCTCTTAGAACTCTCCAATTAATGATTGTCCCTGCATTTGATGGAGGCCCTTTAAATAGGAACACGCCTGCACACATTCTAGGTGTGTGTGGTCTTTTTCTTTTTTGTAGTAACGAACTAAATATAGGATTGCAATAATAAATAAATAGCAATCAATAAAGTTTGAATCTTCCTTTTTTTTTAAAAAAAAATTTGTGCGTTCTTTTCAGCTACAAAAGGGGAAGGAAGAGGGAGGGCTGGCCCTTGGGGAAGTCGTAATCCAAGAGGAGGAGAGCTTGTCATTGCTCTTGGGTACACAAGGAGAAGACTTGTGCACTCAAGAGGAGGGGGGTGAATTTGTTGGAATGGAGCACCAAGACGATGTTCTCGGTGCTGGCCGTCCTAAGAAGGTGCTCTCCGATGATCATTTGGCCGTTGAAATCCCTGAGACTGCCCATCAAATCAGCCAGGGTATGATTGGCTTCTGCATTTCCGTCTTCCTATGATAATTTTGTTTCTTGTACATCGACTTGTATTACGTTTACTGCTTTTCTTGAAAGAGTGCTTTATGCGGGTTGGATGAATTAAGACTTGGTTTTCTCAAGGGAAGAATGTAGTCTCCAGTTTATTATGTTAAGAATGAACAGGATATGGGGCAAGAATGGAACTTTATAGCATGTTATAGAATCTTTATTAAGATTTTGTTTCTCCCTGATTCTTTTTTGCACGATACATATGAAAGGTATTGTTTGCAGGGATTTTTTCTGATTGAAGTTCTCTTTAGGATATTACTTTCATTAATGGTGGGATTATATGATCAGCAAAATGATTGACCTCCTTTTTGCATGCTATTTTTTCTGTTGAAATTGTTCGCAGGGATTTTTTCTGATTGAGGTTCTCTTTAGGATATAACTTCCATTGATGTGAGATTATATGATCAGCAAAACGATTGACCTCCTTGTTGCATGATATTTTTTCTGTTGAATCTTTTGAAGCTCTAAATCGAATGATTTATGCATCCATGTTTTCCCCTTTCGACTCTAGTTTTGGAGATAAAATCATCTTTCAAACGATTCTTTCATAGGATTAATCTCTCGACTCCTAAAGTTATGTGCCCATCTGTTTTATATATGATATCAGGAAGAGCACTGGTTTTTTTGGCTGGTTTGTAGGATTTTGTATGTCTCTTTATCATAACATGGTTGTTTTTGAGTTTGAATTAGCCAAAGTTTACCCTTCTTCAAATGCAGATTCATGGTTTCAGGTGGGGTTTGTCCTCACGACTGGAATAAACAGCGCTTATGTGCTGGGATATTCTGGTACAGTCATGCTTCCTTTAGGTTGGCTGGGTGGTGTACTAGGGTTGATTTTAGCAACTGCTATTTCGCTTTATGCAAATGCTCTTGTTGCCAAGCTCCACGAATTTGGAGGAAAGAGGCATATCAGATACAGAGACCTAGCAAGAGCTATATATGGTATGAGTATATGGACAAAACATAGTGCCATATTAATCAAGACCTTTCTATTCACCTTGTTTCCTTCTGTGCAGGTCAGAAAGCTTATTCGCTCACTTGGGGATTGCAATATGTGAATCTTTTCATGATCAATGTTGGATATATCATTTTGGCTGGCCAGGCTCTGAAGGTAAAATTGTTATGGTATTTTTTTCTTGTCTGACTTATTGCTGAGCGTCTTAGGTGTACATCATTCGAGAACCTACATAACTACCTCTTGGCAATACAAAGGCAAAACAGGGCAGAAACCGTAATTTTTTCTCTTCACAAAAAGAAACACCCTCTAGGGACGTTAAATTAGCAGTATGGCTGCTTTTGATTTGATTTCTTACTATTGATTATTAGTAGTGCATAAAATACCCATGTTCGACCAGACAAATATTAGTTCTGCTGGAAAAGTTCGATTTATGAATACTTTCTGCAATCTATAATATACAAAGACTATCCTCTGAAGGTTTCATCTAAGCACATATCTCTTCATACTTCTGCAGGCTGTGTATGTTCTTTACTCAGATGACCACGTCATGAAGCTGCCATACTTTATTGCGCTAGCGGGTTTAGGATGTGGCCTTTTTGCCATCAGTATACCTCATCTGTCAGCTTTAAGGATTTGGCTGGGATTTTCAACATTATTCAGCCTAATATATATTGTTGTTGTATTTGCACTAGCTCTTAAAGACGGTATGCTTTGTTCCTTTCTTGCAGTTCTTATGGTGTTGTGAGGTGTTCATTGAAACTACTGTCCTCTCAGTTTCCTTTAGTTCAAATTGATGTGCTTTTAAACTGCTAATCTGATTTTAAGTTTTTCATTCATCCAGTTCATGTTCTTTTCCACTTTTTGAAATGCACTGACCTTGTTTGTGGGGTTGAATTTTATAATGAAACCTGAGGATGAGGTATCCTGATACTGAGTATCCTAACAATGTTCTGCAGTTTCACCAAAAACTGCATAAGAGGTATTATTTCCATGTATTGGGATATGTTAAAATGTAGTTTGCCGGATCAAATTTGTATTGGGGTACATGAGTTGTAATTAATATCATATATTGATTCATATTACAATTAGTTTGCGTTCTCAACGTTTTTTTTTATTTTAAAGATCTGTCAGATTGTTTAGAACACTTTAACAAGTATTAGTTTTCTCAAAGACTTGTACATAAACACAAAGAATGCAGATTACACACTTTTTTTCTTTTGTTTTATTATTAGGAGTGCTATTTTTTTTACTCCGTTGCCAAAAAGATAAACAAACATAAAGTTCCAACTCCCCTACCCACAGAAAAGAAGAAAAAGTCACCCCATAATTCTACTCACATGGTTATAGCTAACGGCTTCAGATCATCTTTTATGTATTGACATTTGGGTTTTACTTGGTCCTGGTTTGCTGGTAGCTATTTGGTGTAGTTACTGGGTATCCTAGCAGAATTTAAGTACATTGACTTCTGATCTTTGAATTAACTTAAGAAGTTTGAAAAGTTAATTGTGTCTGTCACAAGCAACTTGATGACAATGAATAAATTGCGACTGTGAATTGTATTATCCCAAAGATACCTGGATTTCATCCATTCTTCTCTAGTAAAGAACAATTGTAAACTTATGTGTTCTGCTATGCTTTTCCAACAGTAGTGTGTTCCGTCGGTGTAAAGGAATAATATCCTCAGCTTAACAGCTAATGGTGCTGATATTGATTGGATCCGTCTTATGAGAGATTGTATGTATTTATAGGGATTGAAGCTCCTCCCAGGGACTACAGCATTGCCGGAACCAAATCAAGCAGATTTTTTACTACCGTTGGTGCAGTTGCAAACCTTGTTTTTGCATTCAATACTGGAATGCTTCCAGAGATACAGGTCTGTGAAAATTAATGATCTTCAGAGACAAATGTCATACTTTTTTTAGTGATTAACTGAATGGCTACGTTATATGTGACTCCATTTATGGATTCTATGTTTATATATCTTCTCTTTTTCTATTAGATTAACATATTATTATTGCTTACTTATTTGGGTCATTGGCCTGTTAGTAGAAGTAAGGAAAATGACATCAAAGTGAATTGTTTCTTTTGTGTTACTACTTCAGCTGTGTTCATGTATTTGGTTTATTATAAAGGACTATTTTTTCACACTGTATTGACTGCTTTGTTTAGTCGCATGCACTTTGCATGTTATTACCTTTTTGTAGGAACTCAAAAGTCTGAGATATACGAAGGATTGATGATGATCTTGGGACTTAAAACTTTAGTTTTAGGATTAAACTATGATATTTTCTTGCTTCTATGTTGATATTAGTAGCATCAGTTGTCTTGGCAATGACTAACTCAGTGTGAAGTGCCATTGGTTATCGCAAATTTTTGGAGTAGCTTCTGGTGGGGGTTTGACGTCGGAGAAGATTTCCGTTCCCGTCCTTAGTGCAGGAGATTTGTTTACTGATTCTTGTTGGACTCTGGAGTCAGGAACACAATCTTTGTCATCTTTTGAACTTTGGGACTTTCTTTTTGGTTGTTTATGTAGAATATCTTCTTCTCATTTCTCTGCCGCTCGGTGGATTTATTTATTTATTTATTTTTTTGGGCTTCTCTTATTGATGGTATTTTCATATATCCTCGTGAACAGTGCATCTTTTACAATCCTAGTATTTGCAAAGCACTGACCAAATCTGACCTGCTTTCTTATCTGTTAAAGTTTGTTTTGAATGCTAGACATAACAATAATATTATCAATGTGACAGGCGACAGTGAGACAACCAGTTGTTTCAAACATGATGAAAGGTCTTTACTTTCAGTTCACAGTAGGTGTTTTGCCAATGTATGCTGTCACATTTATAGGATATTGGGCCTATGGATCCGACACACAGACATATTTGCTGAACAGTGTTAGTGGCCCTGCATGGGTGAAGACGCTGGCCAATATTGCAGCTTTTCTTCAAACTGTCATCGCCTTACATGTAATTTCATTACTCTTCCTTTCTGAGTTTATAATTCCATTGGTTCGCTTGTCTCAGAACATCAAGCTTGCTCAAGATGCAAATAGTTTCTATATCCTATTCAAGTTGTTTCCTTAAGAAATATTTCTCCCTCTTTTGATTGCTTAGCACTATCTCTCTCTTGAAATTACACGCTAACGTTGAGTGTCCTATGTGTTTCTTCTTGTAGATATTCGCAAGTCCAATGTACGAATACTTGGATACAAAATTTAACATAAAAGGAAGTGCATTGGCTTTTCGCAACTTGTCCTTCAGGATTGGAGTACGAGGCGGTTACCTAGGGATAACCACTTTCATTGCAGCTTTGCTGCCATTCCTGGGAGACTTTATGAGCCTTACCGGGGCTTTCAGCACATTCCCCCTAACTTTTATACTTGCGAACCACATGTACCTTGTAGCTATGAAGAACAAGCTGACGTCCATACAAAAGAGCTGGCATTGGTTAAATGTCTGTTTCTTTGGTCTCTTGGCTGTTTTAGCAGCAATTTCTGCTTTACGGCTTATTGCAGTAGACTCGAAAACATACCATATATTTGCAGATCTATGATTTTTTAGGCAATTCCAGAGGCAAAATTAATCCCACCTCTGTATGTTTGTTGACATTTCAGGTATAGGATGTGGCTTTTCTCAGAATAAGAGGTGGTTTTTCTTTATTGAGTCTTAGCTGTCCATTGAGTTTTGCATTCACAATTCGTGTGGCGTGTAAACGAGAGCCTTTGCTGTGCAATGACGAGGTTGCCAGATAATATCTCCCAATACAAGGTTTTTTTTTTTTTTCCCCCCAATCGCATTGAGGTTCTCAAGAATTTCATCAGTTCTGATGAAATGGTAATTGCTGGAGCAGATAATGGCGTTTTTAGAACATGTCAATCTAAATAAAGGCACAGAACCAAATGAACCATTCCACTAATCCTCACATCGTAAGGCATATATCACAATCAAGAAAGATACTACAAGAGATGCAGCATGTTCTCTCTTTGTACAAATTCAGAAAATACAGCCGACGTCCGTCAACTAATGCAGAAAATTTTCAAATACATCAGCAATACATAACCCAACAAGCAACATCCTAACAAATGCTTCATCCCTAGAAGAACCTCCAATGCACACTCCTTTCACAAGATCTATGGTATACAGCATTCAAGTGATCTCTGCAACGAATAAGATAACATCAGAACTAGCAAACACTAGGTTCATAAATGTTACCAAGATTAACAAAAGTGCAACAGCCGGGGAAAAAAAAAAAAAATTTTCTCACAAATATCAGCAACAATGCCCATTGACTAAACTTTCCAAAACCACAAATATCATGTCCAAGTTTAGGAACTCAAGGTGACAGAAGGCAAATTCAGTTTCAAATAGGGCATGCAAAGCAAAATGTTCCCAATTATTTAGTCCCATACAAATAAACACTTTGTTGTTAAGGCAGATACTTTTTGCCCTCATGAGCAGACCACACTCCTGAAGAAACAAGGACTAAATGCATGTTTGCAGAGAATTCATGCTCAATTTCCAACTGCAAGCCCAATACCTATTACACCACGTCACTTATCCAACTTGCAGATAAGGAGAATTGAATTTAAATTGGAAAGAATGTTAAAGTAGCACAGATGCATGTAATATAGAATATAAGACATCCGTTGATAGATCCACCAACTCTGCAAGCATTGGTCTCGGAAAGCCAAGATACTAAACACTTGATTGCATTTTACAAGAAAATGACAGATCATCAAAACCTGGATAACCATAGTTTCTCTGCTTAAAGACCATGCATACACTTACTTTCATGTTCCGTAAAAAAAAAAAAAAGTTACAATGCCATGACCTTCATTCCCTAAGAGTACATTAAACAGCTTCATAAAAGTTTCATCCAGCATACCTTAATAACTAGATCAACCAGCCACAACAAAAACAAAATGGAAAGATAAGACTCCCCAAATATACATCAATTAGCTTGACATAAACTTACCCAATGAAACATTAGCCAGATACAAATTTTATAACAATACAGAGGGTGTTCAGTAGAATAAGAAGAACTCTTAAGTATTGTGTTGTGTAAATAAGGCCAATAATCTGTCCCTTTACTGAGTTCCTCCGAGCTCCTGAGTATTCTTGGAAGCTCCAACCTCTGGGGGTAAGGAATCGATCTTCATTCAATATGGCCAAGGCATTTGCAAGAAGCAGGCAGCCTTCCAGCAATGTCCACAAGCCCATTTACTGCAAGATATGTCTTGAACCAGTAAATTTTCAAAAGCAAAACACTTTCTATTTTACATATCATCAAAGAAAATTAGAAATAATCAGTAGGACAACTAGAACTACAACAGGCCAAAAGATGCTGACCGATTTGAATGAAAACAGCGGATAATAAAAAAGTAGAGCTGGAAAGGGACAACCTTAATGTATAAAAATATACGACAACAACTCAGCAACTGAATGCAATTTTTTCAGGCAGTCCAATTTATGTCCATAATAGATGAATGGAATTTAAGTTACAGTAATCAAGAAGTGGGATTAATTCTTTTACATTCAAAATGTTAATCTTTTCCCACTTTTCATAGCATATCCAGGAACCTAGAGCAAGCAGCTAAATGAAATTTATACCATGAACTAGAAATAAACTCTATAATTTCTAGGAGTTATACAATCCAACAACTGAAGCACACTTATTAACAACCAGTTTTCTAGAAAAGAACAAACCCTTCATCATTGTATAGCCAGAAAGAGGGGGGAAGGGGGAGGGGCGTGGGGGAACATTAAAGCAATTTTTAAAGATATACCAACAGAAGCCCTCCATCCAAAATACAAAAATCCGTAGGAGAATCAGTCATTAAACATTTAAGCTCACAACATGACACTTCATGCAAGTCAGGTTCCCGAGATCTCTTTAAGTGACAAGTGAAGATTTAGGACCCACTAAAATATGACAACTTTTGCTGCAACTTGCATCCAAAAAATAACTAACCTGAACACTAGAAGTAAAGTCGCACAAAAACAAACGAGTATTCTCAGGCAATAAGAGTTTTTTAGGAGCACAACCATGACATACAAAAAGAAAAAAAATTTCTTAGGTGAGTAAATATTATACCGGCTCTTAGATCCAACACACAAAAACAAAAATAAAAATAAAAATAAATGTAGAGAAAATCAATTAACAAGAAGATTATTCGAATTATTAACGGGGATATTTACCAAAAAGTAAAAAATCACCCGAACAAAACGAATCCTACAGATGCAGTCTAAAACAAGAAAAAGAGAGAACGATCCCCTACTTGCTCGACCAGGACTGAAGTGTCCGGGTCGGCCCGTCCCAACTAAGGACCAGATGAAAAAGAAAATACCATTCTGCTATATTAATTCGAGGAAAAGACAATGATAATCCCCAAGAACATCCCAAAACATTGATAAATAGGATCGATTAAACCAAACCAATGGAAGAAAAATGCAGGAAAAACAATAAGAACCTCATCCGCAATCCATACCAATTTTTAGGCCAAAATTGTCTCCTCAAAAACCCTTAGAAGAACGCGTGAAAGAAGAAGGGGAACGAGAAGGCTAACTGATGCTTCCGCGAGCAGGGAGAAGGATATCGCCGGGGAGTGGGCGTTTTGTTGGAGAGGAGAGTGGAGGTGGCCGTTGGGCTGAAACGCAGTGGGTATTTGTATTGGGCTAATGGGCTTAAGCTGTTGAAAGGTGTTTTGGGTGGATTTTGACAGTAGCTGGATTCAGCATCTTAATCCATGATCAATGAATTAATAAAGGATCCAAACTATAGTGCAATAACTATTCCTTAATTTTCTATTGTTGAGACATCTGTTTTTTTTTTTCCTTTTTACTCCTCGTGTGATATAGTTAATTGTGTTGTGTGACATAATACAAAATGTAATATATTATATATCACAATTGGTGCATAATGTTTTTGTTGATTGCTGTTATCTAATTTGATACAATCGCTCTTATGCAAAATGTATATATGTATGTATGCTTTTCTTGTTTTATAATTTGGGCAATTGAGTTATTTATAAGTTCTAATTTTTTGGATAATTATAGTTTCATTTTTTTTTGGAAATGAATTATCGCTACAACTTATTTAATAAAATCGTACATGTCAGGCAATTTGCTGCAATCAATATGAAATGAAATGTGGGAGTAAGGAAAATTTTTCTTTCATTTGCGAGTTTACTCATGCCAAAAAACAAAGGCACTGCTACAGTTGGAAAACTTTTCCACGCCACTGATGGCCTGATTTGGACAGAATGTCGAATAAAGCCTAAAATTTTGTCAAAATATCAATTCTATCATTAGATGAACACTAAACAAAATTTTATTGACATGTACATCCAAAATCATTCTATTTCTTTTTTAAACTTCCAAATAACATCAAAATCACTACAATTCTTTTCTCCTCTTATTTTCTTTCATAACTTAATCTCATCTTTTCTTTTCTCTATCCTATGCTCCCAAACTAGCCATTAAAGTTTTGATTTTAGCTTGCCGACTCCTCCATAGCTAGTTTAGGAGTTGTGATTTAATGAAAAGAAAAGAATGTGACAAAAAAGACACTCTTTCTAACGTTTAAGAGTTTTTGAGAGGTAGAAAATGACGAAGCATCTGATTTTGACGGATGAGCTCATACTATTATGGTTACCAAAATTTTCAGCCCAGATGTGGACGGAAAGCATCGGAAAAGGCTGAGAATGCCTAATAAAATTTCTTATATATGCCAATTTGTCCTCAAATGTGTACTGAACAAATTTTTATCGATATATATATATATATATATATATATAATCATCCCTTGTCCAACATTAACTCTCAAACAATATTAAAATCTCTCATCTTTCTTTCTCTTTTTTTTTTGAATTTCATAACTTAATAATTTCCATCTTTTTTTTTTTCTAACCAAAACATCCAAACTATCCATTAATATAAGATTTTGAAAGATTTCGAAAATGAATTGAACAAGTCAAAATATGGCTTTTTTAAGAAAAAAAATCACAATAGATGGCTAATGGCTAATGATAAAAAATATAAAATATGCTATGTTTTTTTGAATTATTTCTTTAACTTTCAGAGTCTTAAAACAATATATATATATTTATGCGAAAAATTTCTAAACTTTTAACATTACAAGAACTACTAACATATAGAAAAAATTTTAAAATGTTAACAATTATTATAAAATTTAGTATTCAAGATTTTCACTTTTTTTTTTATATTCAAAATCATAGTTAATTTAGTACAAGGGACTAAATTATTTTTCTCCATATAAATACACAATACTTCCTAAGTTGCTTAAGGATAACAAAGTCATTTAACAATCCATGACTAATTTGACCATGCTTGAGGTTTCTGAAATTGTCCCTATCATCAACACACATAACCATCATTGACTCACCTTGGTTTTAGCGCAACTCTTATCGGGCTCCTCCATCTCTAGCTACAAGCAGCCCCATCCCCCAGTCCCCGCCGCCCCTCATCACCCATCAGAAAATGGTTAAGGGACGCCAAGGAGAGCGCGTCAGGTCATCCAATTTTTCTGCCTCCATCTCCATTTTCCCCTTATGCAGTAATTGGTTTCATTGAATTTGATTTTTCTCCCCATTTTTTGGGTTTAACCCTGCAGGCTTTACGTGAGAGGAACTAATTGGGGTACAAGAGGTCGAAGTCCAACCAGTACCCGAACACTTCGTTCATTCAGATCGAAGGAGTGAACACAAAGGAGGAGGTGGCTTGGTACCTCGGTAAGAAGATGGGGTACATCTACAAGGCTAAGGTTAAGAAGAATGGATCTCATTACCGCTGCATTTGGGGAAAGGTTCGCCGGCCTGACGGTAACAGCGGCGTCGTCCGAGCTAAGTTCAAGTCCAACCTGCCCCCCAAATCAATGGTAGTATCAACCGTACTGCTGTTCCTGTATTTATTATTCCTATTTGGTTTGCTATTTCTTTTTCTTAAACGAATGTTTCTGTATTTTGATACTTCAGGGATCAAGGGTTCGGGTCTTCATGTTCCCAAGCAATATTTAAGGTATTCTTTATCCGCTTTTTTGAAAATTTTCCAAGGTTATGTTTATGGTTGCTTTTTGGTCAATAATAATTTGTTACCTATACTTTTCAGTGAGATGCTTCTTTTGCAATATCTGAATTGGAGTTTACTAATTTTGATCATTTACGGGATGCTCTAACTTATAGAGTTTGGTAAACTGACCAATTGGTTAGATTATGAGTAACTTCAACGTTGGTCATTTGGAGTTGATTTTTTGGGTTGGATTCTGTATATATAGATATGTGGTCGCAATTTACTTTTGTTCCTCATATTGCTTTTATAAGTGGTTTCCCTTTCACAATGTTGTGTGCTTGTACTAATTTTGAAGCTTTCTTTGTTAGAATGGTTGTAAGAAGGAGCTGGTCTTTGTGAAGAATTTGCTTGAAGTTTTACATCTCCGTCTTTATACAATACTAAAATTTGTAGGCAATACAGCTCAGCTTGAGTAGCGGATGGTTTTACCAGATTTCTTGTGTTGGATTTCAGACTTACCAGATTTATAGTTATGGCTTAAATTTTCAGACATGCATCATTTTAGTGAATGATGAGGTAACATGGAGAAGTTTTTCATGAGAACAGTTTGTGTGGCTACTGATCAACATGACCAAAAAATGTGGGTGGAGAGAGAGCGAGCAAGATGTGGTTCTGAAGACTACACGGAGGATGTCAATCATGCTTAAAATTGTTTGTGTTACACAATTCATCCAAAATATGGCTGTTAGATATGCAGAATTGATGGAGACTTGTGTGCACAACATGTGGGTGGTGAAAGGGAGAGATTTTGTTAATTTTCATAAGGCGACTTTGATTTGTTAAGTGATATCCCCTCCACATTTCAGGAAGCATGTTAGAAAAGATGGGCACTTTGGCTAGTTTCCAAGTATTTTGAAACTTTCCTGGTATAAGTCATCCAAAGTTACTGCAGACACATTTTAAAGCAATTTTGTTGATCGGCGCAGATTTATCCTAATTTAATATAATGAGTTAGATTAGTATTCAATGGCTTTAAGATGACATCTTTTTGGATTGAATTGTCTGGTAGCCTGTCTGCTCAAGTGATGTTCTGCTGTTGGGGCACTGATGTGTATTGTTTAGACTCGCGGAGGGTTTCTCATATGCATGTATGCTACATTTTCCATGTTTGACCCGTTCCATCTGGCTATGATTAGATTTTCGCAATTTGTTGGAGCTCCTGAAATTTGAAAACTGCGTCCATGCTGTGGAGTGGTACACTGGACATTCAGAAGCTACTCCTGATTTTTGTGATCATCATCAGTTTCTACCGTTTCCATTCTTAGTGTTGCCATGATTACGTTGTGTTAAATGGTTATGGAGTCGTTTTTGACTATTTGCTTGGTTAATAGTCATTTGTTTGGACGTTTACAGTTTTCTTATGTTGTTGCAGTGTTCCAGCGAAAGTAGGAGGAGACAGCTTGAGGTCATTGGTGGCTTTAGAAGGCCGTAGGTGCCGGATGAAGGTCATTGGTGATTGAAGGACAGTATGTAGAGTCAAAATTTACCGCTTTTTTTGTGGACTTACCCTTCTAGTCTCTGAATTTATCATGTTTGTTTTATACTAGGAATTGAACATGCAATCTGATGAGGCAAATTTTGATTATTTGGATTTTATCTTTTTTCACTTGGGTGTTTTTGATCGTTTGTCAACCAGAATTATTGTTGATTCGTCTCTTCATGATATGGCTGTGGGTATTGTTTGAGGTTAGCTTCCTTTTGATTGTCTCGGTGATTTGCTGTCGATCAAATCAGTTGGGAACGTTTCTACCCATTTCTTGTTTACATCTGGTGTGCGAATCTGTTAACAATAGCTCTTGTTCCTCGACTTTTCCCCAAGAAAATTGTTGAACTAAAAGAGACTCTATAGTGAATAATAAGTGCAGCTTCTTAATTCTTATGCTGGAAGGTACGTCGCTGTCGGTAGGTGGTTTTTTCCCCCCGCTTTCGAACTCTTTTGCCTCTTTTCTTTTGACAATTTCTTAACCGATTAATTACCTTTACCTCCCTGAATGTTTTACTATATTACCAATCAGCCACAAATTCATCCCCCATGCTCAAAATTTCATAACTATCACACCCCTACCATTTGTTCAATAACGTTGACTACGTTATCATGTATCCAAGAAATGAGCAAAGATTTATCACGAAGGTCCTAAAATGCCCATGTAAACCCTAAGTTGTTCTTTTCCTAGGTTTTCATGCACTATTGTGGGCCTTGGGGATAAATATTATACAGACCTCCAAGCCAAATTGAAGCATTTGGCCATAATACAACAAAATTTAAAACAAATTTCACTAAAATACATCACAATTCTTCTAGGAAAAAAAGAACTACATAAGTATAAAGTATTGTAGTACTTTTTTGATAATTCTTCTAGGAAAAAAAGAACTACAAAATTCTTGGATTGTAAATTATTTGAAATAATTTTGTGAAAAAAGTACCGTAGTACTTTTTTGATATGATGTATGTGAGATAAAAAGATAATTGAAAAATGTGTTGATAATACAAGTAAATCAGTGTGTAAATAAGGTGTAAATAAAGTATAATAACTTACAATCCAAACATTACGTAAGTTTATCAAAATTTGAGAAGCCCAGAGAATTTGTTGCAAAATTTTATGAAAATATAAAGAAAAAAAATTAAATGATTCATAAAATATAGAACTATTAGTTCTTTAGAGCAAGTCTTAAACGGTACATGCAAACTAGGGAATAAGGATAATCTCATGGGGAAGAAAGGAAAAGAGGAATGAGATTTAATAGATGATATTTGCAATTTCACCAAAATATCCATTTCAATTGCAATGTATATTTGTATGCTTTTCTTGTTTTGATAATTTGGGCAATTGCAATGTTGTTTATAATTTCTAATTTTTTGGATAATTATCATTTCATTATTTTGGAAATGAATTATCGCTACAACTTATTTAATAAAATCGTACATGTCACTCAATTTGCTGCAATTGATGTGAAATGTGGATATTCATGAGCATGACTTTAAACTACAATCAACACATTAATACTTTTATAATGTATATGAAAAGATTATTAGTGTGCTTAGACAAGAAATTATTTGAAACAATATTTAGAATAATTATTGTAATGCTTTTTATGATATATTTAGAATAATCATTGTAGTACAAAAAAATGATTGAAAATATAAAAATTAATTAAAAATTATATTTGTGATGCAAGTAAAATAATATTTTGAATGATTTACTATCCAAACACATCGGTGACAAAGAGTTACTTAATTTAGTGGTGGGAGGTCCGTGACAACGAGAATATATGTGTGTGTGCGCGTGTGCAGACCCTCGTGCTCGAGAAGGGAGAGGGAGTGGGAAGGAAATAATTAACTTTCCTTAACTTGGGAGGGAAGGAATAGATGAATGGTATGTGAGAGCAAGTGTAAGTAAAAAATTTCGAATTAGACACTTCCCAATAAATCTGAAAAAAGGTGGATTGTTTTGTGAAAACTTTTTGGACATATTTAAAAGTAGAATTTCTACTTGTGCAAATTATTGAGTAATAAAAAATAAAAAAAAGTTGACCAATTTTCATGAATAGTGTAGAGTCCAATTTTTTTGATTCTCGGACATGAACTCAAACAGTCGATACACTTTTCGGCTCGCAACGACTCAAAATGGGCGGAGGCTCTCTATTTCTTTGCAATGCCGGATGTTTTGGAAACTTTCCACTCACACTATTTTTTTTTTAAAACTACTTTCCTTCACTTGTCCACACTTAGCCTTGCAAACAAACACTTTGGCCTTGATTAAAAATTCAATTTAGTGTTTAAATTTAATGAATTCAAATTTTAATATATTTAGACGCGTTTGATAACAAAAAATTAAACATTTGAATTAATTAAGTAGTAAGGAATTTTCTAGGCAAAATTTGCTCCAAAAAATAAGTGACAAGGTATTCATTTATCACTAAATATGATATACACTCAAATATATTTGATTTAATATTTAACAATTCAACAATTTAATTGATTCAGATTTTAGATTTCAAATTTCTATTTTATCAAACATACCCTTTGTGGGAAAAAAATCTTAGAGGAGACAATGAAGGGGAATCAAAATGCTCTACACGAAATATCCATTAACAAAAACTTGATTTAAAATAATAAACGTTCTAAAATTATATATATACATATAAAGTTCAAAAGGCCATGCAGAAAGGGTGTTGGATTTTAAGCTCAACAGCAAAAAATAAGGCCTAGAACTGTTGGTTTAATAAAATTACAAAAAATATAATAATCCACTTTTGTCTGGTCACCCTTATTAAACAATTTTGTCAAAATTCAAAAGGCCGAAAGAAAAAGAAAAGGCAGCCCAACAAAATAATGCGTGCGGTTAGTACTGAATTCACCCTAACCCATGGTTCGCGATAACCAACTGGTCCACTTAAACATCCCGTGAATGTAGACCCCAGCCCAACTTGAAATTCCTAACCCAATATCATTAACGTATATAAATGCACCTTTCTCCTTCATTCAGTTAGGGTTTTAGCTTGCCTCTTTTTTTCTTTTCCATCCTCACATAAGTGTACTAGAATTTAGTAACACAGACTATTTTTTTATAATACTACATAAAATAGCAAAATCAAAATATTGGAGAGGAAAACTTGTTACTTTGGAATCAAGATTTATGCGAAATATTCCTAAATTCTTATAGTTAGTTTGGGAGTTGTAATTTGATAAGAAAAGAAAAGAAGGTGACAAAAAAGACACTTGTTACAGCTTTTGAGAGTTTTTGAAGGGTAGAAAAGGATGAAAAACATTACCAAAGTTTTCTGCCCAAATGTGGGCGGAAAGCATCGAAAAAAGCTAAGAATGCCTAATAAAATTTTTCTAAATGCCAATTTCGTTCTCAAATGTGTATTGAACAAATTTTTATTGACATATATATATATATATATATATATATATATCCAAAATCATCACTTTTCCTACCTTAACTTCCAAACATTATTAAAATCTCTTTGTTTTCCTTTCTCTTCTTTTTTTTCTTTCATAATTTAACATTTCCTATCTTTTCTTTTCTAACCTAAACATCCAAACTGACTATTAATATCAGAATCTGAAAGATTTTGAAAAAAAAAATTGAACAATACAAACTATGGATTTTTTAAGAAAAAAATCACAATAGATGGCTAATGATAAAAAAATATAAATGACTAATGATAAAAATATAGAATATTCTAAAATATGCTATGTTTTTTCGATTTATTTCTTTAACTTCCAAGTCCATTATTTTACATGATTAACAAGAAAATTTCATCATTTGTAATTTAAAAAAAAATCAACTCTCAAGCAACGTTTGGATTAATAAAAGGGTATGATTTTAACAGAAAAGCAAATAAATCAAGTAGAAAATTTTTTTTCTAACCATCTTGTTTGGATTACTTATACAAAAGAAAAGAAAAGAAACACCGAATATTTTGCAAAAGAACGGAAAGAATAGATTATGTGCAGTTACATTTTATCCATAACTTAATAAAATCTAATTGTAAACGTACTTTAATACTTTACCCTCTTTTTGTATATTTTCATATTCATCTTGTTATTATTATGAAAATTTTAAATAATAATATTTAAATGGAAATTTTAGTTTTTTTTAAGAGAAAGAAATTGCAAGAACTATTAAAATATAGAAAAGAATTTTAAAATGTTAACAATTATCGTTATAAAATTTAGTATTCAAGATTTTCAATTTTTTTTATATTCAAAATCATGGTTAATTAGTACAAATGACTAAATTGTTTCTATCCATATAAATACGTAATATTTCTTAAGTTGTAAGAATAGTAAAATCATTTGACCATCCAATAAGATAAGCATTGGGCCCAAATAGCTTATAGAGGAGGTAAGTAATATTTTCAAAACTTTAGAGCACAGAAAGTGAAATTGTTTAAAATCTAAAGGGAGGTTTCTGAAATTATCCCTATCATCTACACATATAACCATCATTGACTCACCTAGGGTTTTAGCGCAACTCTTCTCGGACTCCTCCATCACAAGCTACAAGCAAACCCCATCCCCCAGTCCCCGCCGCCCTCACCACCCATCAGAAAATGGTTAAGGGACGCCAAGGAGAGCGCGTCAGGTAATCTAATTTTCCGACTCCATCTCCATCTCCCCCTTATTCAGTAATTTGTTTCATTGAATTTGATATTTCTCCCGATTTTCTGGATTTAACCCTGCAGGCTTTACGTTAGAGGAACCATCCTCGGGTACAAGAGATCGAAGTCCAACCAGTACCCGAACACTTCGTTGATTCAGATCGAAGGAGTGAACACAAAGGAGGAGGTGGCTTGGTACCTCGGCAAGAAGATGGCGTACATCTACAAGGCTAAGGTTAAGAAGAATGGATCTCATTACCGCTGCATTTGGGGAAAGGTTCGCCGGCCTCATGGTAACAGCGGCGTTGCCAGGGCGAAATTCAAGTCTAACCTCCCCCCCAAGTCAATGGTAATATTAACTGTACTGCTGTTCCTTTATTTATTATTCCTATTTGGTTTGCTATTTCTTTTTCTTAAATGAATGTTTCTGTATTTTGATATTTCAGGGATCAAGGGTTCGGGTCTTCATGTACCCAAGCAATATTTAAGGTATTCTTATCCGCTTTTTTGAAAATTTTCCAGGGTTATGTTTATGGTTGCTTTTTGGTGAAAATTTTGTTACCTATATTTTTCAGTGAGATGTTTCTTTTGCAATATCTGAATTAGAGTTTAATATTTTGGGTCATTTACGGGATGCTCTAACTTGTAGAGTTTGGTAAACTGACCAATTGGTTAGATTATGAGTAACTTCAAGGTTGGTCGATAGTTGGAGTTGATTTTTTGGGTTGGATTCGGTATATATAGATATGCGGTCGCAATTCCTTTTGTTCCTCGTATTGCTTTTATAAGTGGTTTCCCTTTCACAATGATGTGTGCTTGTACTAATTTTTGAAGCTTTCTTTGTTAGAATGGTTGTAAGGAGCGGGTTTTTGGGAAGAATTTGCTTGAAGTTTTACATCTCCGTCTTTATACAATACTAAAATTTGTAGGCAATACAGCTCAGCTTGAGTAGCGGATGGTTTTACCAGATTTCTTGTGTTGGATTTCAGTCTTACCAGATTTATAGTTATGGCTTAAATTTTCAGAGATGCATCATTTTAGTGAATGATGAGGTAACATGGAGAAGTTTTTCATGAGAACAGTTGTGTGGCTACTGATGAACATGACCAAAAAATATGGGTGGAGAGAGAGCGAGCAAGATGTGGTTCTAAAGACTATACGGAGGATGTCAATCATGCTTAAAATTGTTTGTGTTACACAATTCATCCAAAATATGGCTGTTAGATATGCAGAATTGATGGAGACTTGTGTGCACAACATGTGGGAGGTGAAAGGGAGAGATTTTGTTAATTTTCATAAGGCGACTTTGATTTGTTAAGCAATATCCCCTCCACATTTCAGGAAGCATGTTAGAAAAGATGGCACTTTGGCTAGTTTCCAAGTATTTTGAAACTTCCCCGGTATAAGTTATCCAAAGTTACTGCAGACACGGGTTAAAGCAATTTTGTTGATCGGCGCAGATTTATCCTAATTCAATATAATGAGTTAGATTAGCATTCAGTAGCTTTAAGTTGACATCTTTTTGGATTGAATTGTCTGGTAGCGTGTCTGCTCAAGTGATGTTCTGCCGTTGGGGCATTGTTGTGTATTGTTTAGACTTGCGGAGGGTTTCTCATATGCATGTATGCTACATTTTCCATGATTGACCTGTTCCATCTGGCTATGATTAGATTTTTGCAATTTGTTGGAGCTCCTGAAATTTAAAACTGCGTCCATGCTGTGGAGTGGTACACTAGACATTCAGAAGCTACTCCTGATTTTTGTGATCATTATCAGTGCCTACCGTTTCCATTCTTAGTGTTGCCATGATTACGTTGTGTTAAATGGTTATGGAGTCGTTTTTGACTATTTGCTTGGTTGCTAGTCATTTGTTTGGACGTTTACAGTTTTCTTATGTTGTTGCAGTGTTCCAGCGAAAGTAGGAGGAGACAGCTTGAGGTCATTGGTGGCTTTAGAAGGCCGTAGGTGCCAGATGAAGGTCATTGGTGATTGAAGGACAGTATTTAGAGTCAAAATTTACCCCTTTTTTTGTGGACTTACCCTTCTAGTCTCTGAATTTATCATGTTTGTTTTATACTAGGAATTGAACATGCAATCTGATGAGACAAATTTTGATTATTTTGATTTTATCTTTTTTCACTTGGGTGTTTTTGATAGTTAGTCAACCAGAATTATTGTTGATTCGTCTCTTCATGATATGGCTGTGGGTATTGTTTGAGGTTAGCGTCCTTTTTGATTGTCTCGGTGATTTGCTGTCGATCAAATCAGTTGGGAACGTTTCTACCCATTTCTTGTTTACATCTGGTGTGCGAATCTGTTAACAATAGCTCTTCTTCCTCGACTTTTCCCCAAGAAAAACTAAAGAAACTCCATGGTGAATAATAAGTGCGGCTTCTTAATTCCTATACTGGAAAGTACGTCTGTGTCGGTAGGGTGGCCCCCCCCCCCGGGGGGGAACTCTTTTGCCACTTTCTTTGGACAATTTCTTAACCGGTTAATTACCTTTACCTCCCTGAATGTTTTACTATATTACCAATCAGCCCCTTAGGTGTGATCAAATTACAAATCCATCTCCCATGCTCAAAATTTCATAATTATCACGCCCCTACCATTTGTTCAATAACGTTGACTACGTTATCATGTTTCCAAGAAATGAGCAAAGATTTATCGTGAAAGTCCTAAAATGCCCGTGTAAACCGTAAGTTGTTCTTTTCCTAGGTTTGCGTGCACAATTAAGTGGGCCTTGGAGATAAAAATTAAACAGACACTCCAAGCCAAATGCTTCAATTTGGCAATAATACAACCAAATTTCAAACAAATTTCACTGAAATGCATTACAATTCTTCTAGGGAAAAAAGAACTACATAAAGAAAAATTAAGTTTATCAAAATTTGAGAAGCCCGGAGAACTTGTTGCAAAATTTTACGAAAATATAAAGAGAAAAAAAATTAAATGATTCATAAAATATAGAACTATTAGTTCTTTAGAGCACGTCTTAAGCGGTACATGCAAACTAGGGAATAAGGGTATAATCTCAAGGGGAAAAAGGGAAAAGAGGAATGAGGTTTAATAGATGGTTTTTGCAATTTCACCAAAATATCCATGCCCAAGCACTCAAATTGCCGATCTACTATAATCTTCACCATATCCATCTCAAACACCATAAAATCTTCAGAACATTTAGTGTGTTTTAATAATAAATTCTAACAGGCTTTCAGATTTATCCAAAATTTTAGTTTACTGTGGTATGATTTGTCAATATTGCATGCTTTTTTTGGGTCTCGTGTATTTCAATGGAGGCTAGAAAAGACGGGAGGGGAGAAGGTTAGTGGGTGTCTTGGTAATTGGTGAAGCATACTTTGCAATCAGATTTGCAGCATCCCAGACAACAAGGGGTAAGATCGACGGGCATGAAGGTAGGATCTTAGGAGCTTGGACAGTGTATCAAGAAATTGTAGGGAAGGAAGAATTCTTTTGTCTTTCTTTGTTCTTTTCTTCCCCTCCCCTGTTTGTTTCTTTGAAGCAAAATTCTCTGTCTTTGGTTTCTGGTAGCTCATTTACTAATTTCATTTTTGACATCTTTCAGGCGAGGGCATTGTTGTGCCTTTGTAACATCCGTTAATTGGGTTTAAATAGTGTCATTTGTAGGGGGTAATTGTTATTTGATAAAATCTCAAGGTTTATTTTGTCATTTGGCTGAACCTCCGACGAGGTATATGTAATTAACCCTTTCTTAACCTTAATTTTTTCTAGTTACTATTTCGTTTCTTTAAAAATGATGTTAAAAATCGAACAATTTGCATTAGCATCATAGAATATGAGAATATGGGGTTAGTTTGATGGGTAAAAACTCGGGTGAATCTAGTTTTCAAAGATTCAATGATTCAGATTGTGTCATATTACTTGGTAAGTAAAGTGGCACAACTTAGATCGTTAAATTTTTGAAAAGTGTAAAGGTTGTGTTTGGATTGCATTTTTCATGGAAAAATTACTGTAGCGTTTTGATGTATGTGAGGGAAAAAGGTAATAGGGATATATGATCACGGAAAACGACGTAATTTTCCGACGAAAAATCGCAATCCAAACAAGGCCTAAGTGATTTGATACAATTTGAATTATTAAATCTTTAAAAATTGTATCTACTCAAATGTAAGTCATTTTAATGTGGATCAATCTTCTTCTCGTGGAATGACTTGCAAGGTATCTTGGTTCTTTATTTTTTTCATCTTTTGGATAACCGTCAAATTTTACATTTCCGACTTTTTTATTGTGCTTAAGTTGTCTATTTATCCTTGAATCATTTTGCTTACGGGGCGGCCGCCCCTTAGAAAAAGTCCAGGACCTCGAGAACTTGGAACGGCAAAAACCCGATGGGGCGTGCGGAATGGTAGGCCTTTGATGGATGAAGGCCTCGTCATCCGCCCCTCCCCCACCAGCGCACCAAAAAAAAAAGGAAAGAAAAGAGCAACAAATGATACGAAGAGAAAAGTGACGAAAGGAAGCGCGTGAAAAGTGACAGTGTGAAAGAGGAAGTAGTACCAATTTGTTTCGGGTTAGATTTTAGTAATACCAGTGTGAGACCTTTACGTGTTACTCCGTTTATCCCCGTCACGTTCTGATGTTTGTTGGAGTAAAATGGAAATTGGTTCACAAAGAATCAAGCAGGCACGACGCATTTTACTATTCTAGCCGGTTGCCGTTATTTACCCACATCATCAATTACCAAAACAAAAAAAAAAAGGAAAAAATGTGAATCGATAGTGATTTTCTATCATAACCATCCCCGCTTATTTGATTAAGTGACGTATTTATGATTTTAAGTTTTAACTGGCTAGCTTTTTGATTAATTTTGGCAAAAAAAAGGACATTTGTAATTTTACACGAGGTCTTTTCCTTGCCATAAGAGTTAAGCTATACTCGCTAGATTATCTTTAGATTTTTTTATAATAGTAATAATATTACTATTCTTATTATTAGTAAAGACGAAGTGAGATTTAAGATGTATGACTGTAAAAAGTGGGATTTAAATCTAAAACTTTTAAATTCTGATCTCTTAACGTTAACCGCTTTGAATCAAAGGACATCTGAATCATGACCTATCATCCTTAACCCCCTAGACCAAGGAGTTTGAGCTTTACTTTTGATATAAAATTTTGTTTGTGGTAACCCTATATTTTACCTTGAAAATTCATTGAGCAAATTATGTTGATTTGGTTATCTAACAAAGTTGCCTTTACACTCGCAACGAAGAACCAAATGTAATTCTCTCACTAGATGTTTAAGTGCATGTTGTTAATATAACCATCATAAACATTGTAACTGACAAAATAATTGTAATTTGATAGAAACAAATTTTACAAAATCATAGTTTTGCCTCTTTTGTTAAATCAATTTTAAAAGGACATTATTTATACGCATAGTAGGTAAGCCCTTAACAATATTCTAAGTAAACTGAAAAAAGGTAAAAGCTTAATTTGCTAATGAATGTAATGTTTCTCGCGTTTTAAAAAGAGCAAATAGGGTTGCTGGTTGATATTTTCTTATCATTAATATTTAATACCAAAAATTTCGGAGCCTTTATTCCTCAAAACAATAACATCTGCAATAGCCAATAGACAAGTTTTTATTCCTCAAAGCATGTGATTTTGATATTGTAGGAGTTGACTAACCACTAAATTGGAAAATGAAATGGCACCAGAAAACAAATGAATTTATTTATTTTTTCTTTCTCCTGTTTCTATTTATTTCTTTTTTAATTAATTGGTCATTCTTCCCAAAATTCCATATTGATACGCTTATACCTCCCCTTTGGTTAAAAGCACCTTTCTTGATAAATACAGAAAAAGGGGAAAAAAAGAGAGAGAAGGAATCCGACAATTATTAAGTAATACTCAAGTTTAGCTTAGTGGGATGCTGGTAATCACATGGCATTTGGCATATTTTGGGGAAAAAGTTTTGTTGGTAATACTAAGCAAGATACAAGTCAACTGTCAAAGTACAGGGTACACCACCCCCTTCGCCTTTGCTTCCACTTTACAGAGCGAGCAATAGTCCTAAAAATAAGCCTATTTAGTACTGTACTATTTTACTAATCATCACACAATTAAACGACTCCCCAACAGTAATTAGGCGCAGTAAGCCGTCCTTACGCGTTTGCCTCGTCCTCCACTCCTCCTCTTCTTTTCCTTTCTTGTGTCTCTCTTTCTCTGCCCTGCAAATCCTCCGTCGGTAGTCCTCAAAACTCGACCCTTTTCTCCTTTCTATTCACACAGCTACAGCAATATTATTGTATTCAACGTGTAATTAATTATATATAAATATATACCAATCCGCAATTCGACGGTGGAACAATTTTTCGTTGAATAGTCTGATGAAAGTGACTCATCAGATCCATGGGCATTCTTCCTAGCTTCTTCTCCCCAATGCGTCGTGTTAGATCTCTCTCCACCCCCTCATCCCCTCCTCCTCCTCCTCCATTCTCTATTTACCCAATCCTGTCCGTTTTTCGCGGCTAAATTTCCCTTTTCTGCTTCAATTCTTTTCTTTCCTGTATAATCCTAGGGTTAGGATAGATTTTTTGTTTTTATTGTAGATTTCCGATTTTTTGGAGATTGCTCGGAAACTATCGGGATGAAGGCGGCAGCAGCAGCGACGTCAGCTTCCAGCCGGCTGTTTACGTTCGGCCTGGTGACGGCCTGGTATTCGTCGAATATAGGAGTTTTGTTGCTCAACAAATATTTGCTCAGCAATTATGGGTTCAGGTATCCGATCTTTTTAACTATGTGTCATATGACGGCGTGTTCTTTGTTGAGCTACATTGCGATTGCTTGGTTGAAGATGGTCCCCATGCAGACTATAAGATCTAGGAAACAGTTCTTCAAGATCTCTGCTTTGAGTCTCGTCTTTTGTGGATCCGTTGTTAGCGGTAATGTCTCCCTCCGTTTTTTGCCCGTCTCCTTTAATCAGGCCATTGGTGCTACCACGCCGTTCTTCACGGCCGTCTTTGCGTATTTGATGACCTTTAAGAGAGAGGCTTGGTTGACTTATGTCACTCTCATTCCTGTTGTCACTGGAGTCGTGATTGCCAGTGGGGTGCGTTTCTTGCTCTTCTTTCTTTGCGTTTCCAGCTCATTCCGTTCATTTAGATTCATTGAACTATTGCTGAATTGGGAGTAATTTTTGCCTTGGAGCTTTTCTCTTTACATAGTTTACTGCGATAAAGAGGATATAGATTTGCTTTATCGTGCTGACGACTTGTGGATTATACGGTAGAAATATGTTCTTCTGTGTGACAATATCCAGTCGATTTTCCGGACTTCATCAGTAAGAAAAACTTTTACTTATTTGAGTAAGCTCAGAGGCTTATGGATCAAAATTTCTAGTTATTCCAGGCCATCATCAAGTAAGGACTAGCGCACTTCATCAATTGATGAGGTGATTTCAAGATGACATAATAACTATTTGAAACTCTCTCCCATCACCAATTATTCATGGAATTTAAGTGAGATATTTCTAAACTTACTAATACTTAAGGAACTGATAATTCATGTGCTAATAATGGATCTTTCATTTCAATTCTGTCGATAAACTATTCTACTGAGAAAATCTTTTTGCCTCTGATTTTTTTTTTTGGTGATTTTCTCATTTTATGCCTTCAGGGCGAGCCAAGTTTCCATTTATTTGGGTTTATTATGTGCGTTGGTGCAACAGGTGCAAGGGCCCTCAAGTCTGTACTACAGGGAATTTTACTTTCTTCTGAGGGGTAATTTCTTTTGCCTGCAATTATGTTTTTGATTTGGAAAAGTATTTTTGTATTTGGGCACATCTATGACTTCAACGTGATTCTGAAACATCGCTTTTGTGTTGAAGGGAAAAGCTGAATTCCATGAATCTTCTGCTGTACATGGCTCCTATAGCTGTTGTACTTCTACTTCCTGCCACACTGTACATGGAGAAAAATGTAGTTGGTATCACATTGGCACTGGCAAAAAATGATATCAGGATTATCTGGTATCTGCTATTCAATTCAGCACTTGCATATTTTGTGAATTTGACCAATTTTTTGGTCACAAAACACACCAGTGCTCTGACTCTTCAGGTATGACCCTGTTTCTGGAATGCAATATATATTCTTGTCACAGAGTTAAAAAATTATGGGATATATGTTTTCAGACCAAAATGATCATTGGTGTTCCACTTTAAGCACGAAAGAGCAAAATCTTTTAAGAATCAGATTAGGGTTTGAAATTATTCTGAAACAGATATATTAAGGACTTGTAGGGATTAGGATTAAGATTGCATTCACTATGTTTATTATTATACTTTTACACTTCATTTGTGTAATTTTATGTGGACAAACATTTTGAGGAAGAAAATGCTTGATTTAGAGGCATTCAGCTAGGATTTTGGCTTTGTGCGACTTCTAGTCCTGTTTAATGTGAGGGTGAGAAGGGGCTGACCTTGATGAGGATTCCTGTCCCATGGTGTACGGACTTCTGGCATGCATATCCCTGGGTAAAAATTTTTGACATTGTTGCTTGCTTTCTCCAATTTGAGAACACCAGAAAGTGAGGAGATTAGTTGGTCTGTTGGTGCTAGATGATGATAGCAGACTAGGTGTGGAACAAGTTACAAGTATTAAAAGATTGAGCTGCATTAGTTATTCTGCTTGTTATTTTTCTTCCCTTCCTAATTTTCCCTCTCCCTCCCTCCCTCTTCCTCCACCCCCCTCTTCTTCTTCTTCCTTTCTTTGTGCTTTTTGGTATAAAGAGTCGATTGTTGTTCAACTTCTCGTGTGAAATAGTTTACCCGGCACTCTATGACATTGATCTTATTCAAGTTATGCGTTTAGAAGTTTATTTAGCTTTAGGGTGTAGCATTTTTTCACGACTATCAAAAAGCATTTCTCATTTAACTTGCAATTTGGAGAGTATTCTTTCTAGACAACAACTGTGCTGTTAGAAATGATGCCCATGTCAATGTGTTTGACTGCAATCCTTGTTGCATGCACTGATGCCATAACTTCTATCTATTTTGTCATATTTCTCATTTTACTTGGAGTAGAATCCTTGAAGTACAAATGAATGATCAGGAATTTGGATTCTTTCTTGCAAATGATGCTATTAAGTTCTTAGATTCCTTTCTTTTCTGGAATAAGAAAGAAGGAATATCTCTTGGGACAGCTACTCTTTGGAACAAATTAATTTTGGGGTGGAATACCACAGATTCCTTTGATCACATGTTTACATGATAGTATAATGTTGTATTTAGAAATAGATAATTTGAAATACCTTGCTTTTCTCGATTTTCTTTCCTTTTTCCAAATATGAACATGTATTGGGTCGTATGAGTTGGGGAGTTGGTTATTGTCTGTAGTGAGAGTTATAGAATTTACTCAAATTGTCTGGTGATTCAGTAGGAGCTCTCTTTTATATGTTGATTTTGCAAGGGTAGCTTCTCTTTTATATGATTCTCATGGAGTTTCTTTATTGTGAACTCTTAAGGAGGCTCACATAATTTAGCTTAGGTCCTTTTGGTTGTAGGTTTTATAACTCGTTGTTTCTGTGCTCTGTGTGGGTCGGGTAGGGTTGGGAATTTTGCAGATACAGAGAAATGAATTCATGGAAACATATGTACTCATGCATACAAGCCTTTACTTTCTCCTCACGGTAAAGGCATTATTGACTAATGTCCACAGCAGTTCAATTTGAGATGTTTCTTGAATCAATTAGCATTATAAGTATTAGCACCAGCTTCAGATATTATTATCTGTATCATTCTTAATGTTTTGCAGTGATTCTTTTTATAACAACGGTTGCTATCTCCACTTCTATAATCTTGTCCATGTTAAGCATCAGAAATTTTGTGAGTCCAGTGAATGACAAGCATTTTGCATCTGTATTACTGCTATTTGATTATTAGTATTTCCCTATTTGTTCATTTTCTATATTCTGTACATTTTGTGGTTGTTCCGGCTGTTGAGAGCTTTTATGCATGGCAAGTTAGCTTATGCTTTCTACCTTTTCACTTGTCTCCTCAGGTCCTTGGAAACGCAAAAGGTGCTGTTGCTGTTGTTGTCTCAATACTAATATTTAGGAATCCAGTATCAGTTACAGGGATGCTTGGCTATTCACTCACAGTGTTTGGAGTGGTGCTCTACAGTGAAGCCAAGAAGCGTAGTAAATGAGAAATTAACCTAGGGAAAAAAATTCAACTGCAGTTTTCCACTAGTTATGCGAGGACAGGTGCAATGTTCCTTATTGATGCCAGGATTGTCTATTTTGCAGCTGGTATCTTGGGTTGTTGCCCTGATACATATTTTTTGGTTAGAGACCTCGGAGAAAGCCTTCCATCTGTATCAGAAATGTCAGCAATTTAGCCAAAGTAGAATTTATTAATAAGTGATTTGTACGTCTCTTCACTTTTTCCCCAGCTTGGAGTCATTAAAGATAGATCTTTTTATACTAGTATTTTATTCTTTCAGGAAACTGTTTTCAGTCTACAGAATATGTTGTTAAAATTTTTGACATTGATTAATTAAAGGAATACACACGATTTTACTGTACGATTGATAACTATGTTGATGTTACATGACTTGTATGATAGTGAACACTGCAATTCTCAGCATACGAGATGTGAGGTACTAAATTGTGGTTACCGTTGATCGTTAGCAACTCAATTTTCTATCAAATGATTCTTGTTTTCAGATTTTGCCATGCATGTTATGATTTAGTTGAATACGCCCCTTGGGCGAGGAGCAAGATCCCAGCGAATCTGTTGTGTTAGCTCATCAAAGTTGGCTTTAGCAAAGTCCTCTTCTAAGTGTGAGCTAGTACCAAATCAAGGCCTCTTTGTGGGAGACGACACTGTGAAATGATGACTTGCCTCGTACGTATGCAAACTTGTGTAAATCCTGGAATTTTAAATCAGACATTTATTTGTTATTTGTAACTTTACTGAAATTTGGTAATCTTCGTCAGCAAATAAAATCCCAAAACGTACAAAAATGCACCCAGGGTCCAGACTTCAAAGCATTGAGAAACAGAGTGCGTTTCTGCAAACTAGAACTTCACTACGAAGGATGGACAGCGACCGTTTGGCATCAGTAAATATGACGAGGTTTAAAGACTAACCCAGATTATCATCACACTGAACGCCCTAGAACTTCTCCATTAATTGACTAATCTACACCTAAATGAACGCAGAAAAAACAAAGAAACACAAAAGGACTCTTCCACCTATATCTGCTATCAGCAGCAGCAGAACCAACTACTGCTCAATATCCATGATCTCAATTTCACCATTAGTGCTTGCTCCGAGCTTATTTTCTACTTTAGGCTTGCCATCAACAAGAGGCTTGCTTTCTTCGTCAAGCTTATGGCATTCTAAAAGCTGAGGTTCCTCTTTAGGCTTGCTTTCTGCTAGGGGCTTGCTTTCTTTCTCATCTTCTGCAACTTCCATAAGCTCAGGTTCCACTTTAGGCTTTGTCTCCACTTTCAACTTGGTTTCCGCCTTTGGTTTGGTTTGTGCATGAGCTGCAACCTCTTCTTCTTCTTCTTCTATCTTTGGAGCTAAATAGTACCTGATGTAACCCACCCCTGCGACTTTGTATTCAACTACAACAGGTAGATCAGAGGACATGCTGATTGTCACTTGCTCAGCAAGTGGGGTGGCCTTTGTGAACGAGTTCATGTACCTCAGTGCAAACGTCAATGTAACTGGTTCCTGCATTTCTATAATCGTAGCATCTTCTGGCTGTAGTATACAAGGCAGAACTGTGTTAGAGAGGGTTTGAACTACGTTTATGCTGAATTTAATTACATATATGAACTCATAAGGAGACTAATCTTGTCAAGATTTATTTCTTTGGTTTTTTGTTACAGCATCTGACACAACATGTTTTGGCCATTGGCTTTATGTTAGTGAGGAAATATAAACACTCTGAATAATATCGCTATACATCTGAATGTCTGATTAAGAGCCGATCACAATCATATAATTAGCTGGATGCTATAACTGGAATGAATTAGGAGAAGAAAAGACCTTGTCCACTGTTGCATTCTGCCTGCAGACAATGTTTGCTGCACCAATGTCACCTCTTGCGGAAAACCTCACACCTTCTTTTGTCACAGATATTACAACTACAGAAATCCGGTGCACATTAGCATAGCATTGTATGGTATGAAGCGGACAAGATGGGGGAAAAAAACAAGAAGGGGATACAGAGGATATCACTAAATTTATGAGGCTCTACCAGTGTCACCAATGCTGCTAAGATCTCTGCAAATCCTTGCAAACTCTGCTGATGGCATCCTAATAATAGCCTCATACTCTGCTTCTGGAATCCCAAGATGCTCGCTATCAATGTCCATAAGCTTCATTTCAAAATCAGATATCTTGTCTTGAGCTTCAGTTTCCAGCATCCGTGCCAAATAGGAAAGTGGAATATTAAGTCTCAAGAGAAACATTTTTAAAAATTGATGACCATATTCGACATAGAGTAACAATTAAGCACCCCCTAAATTGGTAGCAACAGATCAAAATTAACACAAAGATGTAAAAAAACATGCACGTACACAGATGTTTCGAGAGTATACTACTTCTCAGGCTAAAAAGCAAAGGTAACGATCAATTTGTCAAGTGAATAAGCAACATAAATCCAAGGAAACTAGTTGATCGTGTGGATTTCAGATTAGAAATCAGAAACAGATTGTTAACCAGAGTAAAGAAGTTCGCATCAGTTTTTACCATCACCGGCATCTATCGCATAGAAAATTTTGCAACAATTAATGAGACAATCAATTCCCCAAAAGCTCATTTACTCTAATCAAGCATAAACAACAATAGAAACACATATTTGACGTACACAATTGACATATCCCAACTGTGATTTTTACATCCTGAACACAACATTTAATTAATCACCTTAAACAATCCATATTAGCAAAAACCCATCAATCAGAATTCTCGAATATGCAAGCCCGGGAGAATAAAATATGAGATAATACTACTAACTACAAATTTTTTGTACAAAACAAGGAGGACAAGAGGGGCATGACTAAGAAGCATACAGGGGCTTTCAAACATGAAGGTAACAGTATCAGTTCCATCGTCAGCCTTGATAGTAATGATGTCATCATTGCCAGCACATTTGAGCATCTTAGCCATGTTCGCCAGGTTCATGCCCATCGTCAGGTTGCGGTCGCAGCGGTAGTGCTCGAAGCCCTCCGATCGGAGAAGGAGGGCCACCAGGGCTACGTGGCTGGAATCCATGGCCTGAAGAGAGAACCCAGTTGAGGAACAGTCGAAATTTGCATCATTCACCAAGTCCTTGATGGATTCAAGAACTTTCTTCAACAAACTCCCCTGTACCAGTCTCAGTTCAAACATTTTCTAGCTAGGATTTTACCTTTTTTCACCGGAATTTTTTAGGAGAGTGATAGTCAGAGGAAGTACTGCTTCATTTATAGAGTAATTTGGCGGGAAAGTGAGAAATTCCCGCCACGAAGAACGATGTCGTTTTCTTTCGCCCTTTTACTTTTCAGGTTTTTAACTTCTTGATTTTCTATTCTGCGTTTCTAATATCTTGATAAAAATGCTAGCTAGTATTAGTTACAAGTTGTAATGCTGCTCACGTTTTATACTTTAGGGCGAAACATTTGGATGGCACTTTAGGACAAAAAATTTGGATGGCTCTCAATGTTGATCAACTTTTACTCTCTAATTTAGGCGCATATTCTTGTAAAAAGGTATACTTCCCACTCTTTTAGCTAAAGGTAATTTTGGAAATCTCCTCAAAATTTATTACTTCAAAAATATCAGTAACATCTCCTAAAGCCATACATTTTATAACAATCTCACCCTTGTATCATTAAAATATTTTTATAATAATCATTTAACAAGAGAAATATATTTTTCTCCCAATTCTATCCTTTTGAATTGTTTTATATTGAATTTTCTATCAAATTGATTATAATATAAGATTTATATGTTTTGTCTAAAAGTTTTCATTTCTATTATATTTTACCTAAAAATTATTAAAGTAATGAAAATAATTTTGTGAATTGTGTGCTATGATAGTGATTAATAGTCCTACCTCATTAATATAGAAGTTAAGTGATATTTTAAAATTTCAAAGATGTCAAGTGATATTATCATAAACCTCACGGAAGGAAGGTTTTTGAAATTATCTCTAGCAAAAAGGGTGAAAAATGTATCCCTTTACAACCAACCTCGAGGGGCAAATATATACACTTAATAATTGGATAGCTAAAAGTCGAACAATAAATTCAGTTTTTTTTTTGTCCTATACTTTAATAGAGGAAGAAAGAAATATGCCAAAATTTTAGTAAAATAGGTAGTCATACCCGTGAAAGAAAATAATTGTTGTGCCTTCGCTGCTAAGTGTAATAAATACATTGACACATGATCAAAAGATTTGGTTGAATAGAATTACTGAAATCGTTCGCAAATCGTCTCAATCTATAGGCAATGGCGAAGGAAACAACAAATCTTCTTTGATTCATTACCTCTACCATTCCTGCGCTTCATCAACTATAGGAATTCAATTGCAATTGATAGTTAAGTACGTCAATGGGCTAAGGCATACATTTGAATTTTGTTAAGATGGCAAAACAAATGCAGACCCAAAGGAACTTTCTTTGCATTTAAAGAAAGAAGCAGCAAATTAGAACTTAGAAGCAGACAAGCATTTAAAGAAGAAGAAAGTTGTTCAGTTGGGTTCGTTAAATAACAAGCCACAGCAATTCCAACAGGAATTAAGGCAAACTGAGTAAAACCTGCCCAAAATAAAATCTAGGGATGTGAGAATATTACATCCCACAGATCAACAATAATGAGGAATACTAAAATGGCCCTGTGGGCTGGTTTACAATTAATTCATTTCATTGACTGCAATCAAACAGAAAGGAAAATGTAAAGTTGTAACACACCCGGGGCAAGCAATCCCACATAGATAGATAGTATCCAAGAGAGGGAAAATGTGCTAAGCATCTGGAACAGCTGTAGCTGGCCGCTTGATTGATGCAGACTTAATTAAATGGTTGTAGCTGCCTTTCTCCTTGAAAAGCTGCGAGAAATGAGGTTTGCAGTACAAAATACCATCCAGTGCAGCATAATTTGAGGGAGACAGAGAACACCCACCATGAGAACACTTGAAACATGACTTGTGATAGCTTTGGTTCTCCACTGTAACCTGAAAAGTTTCGTGCCAAAATCAATTCTATATAATAAAATTATGTCACATTGCTTAAGCTAAACTAAACAAGACAGTTCGAGCAGCGTCAATGTAACATAAATGCATCTCTAGTATTAGTATAACATTATGAGAAATAACAATGGCAACAATAGCTGTAATCTATTACATAAGCTGATTAACAAGAAGTTAAACATACAACATACAAGCACATATCTAGGACAAGAACAGTCGGCATGACTCGAGACATCCAAATCTAATGGATACCTCCACATTTAGTTACTGTGAAACGGCTTCACCTAGATCATCAACCGTCCAGTAATAGAGGTACCAATAATTCGGCATGTGTGCATATAGACACGAATTAGCTAGAGTATGTTAGCTCTTCTTGCGCATTAGAGGTGTTCTCTTGACTGATACATTTTGAAATGTTCTTCTCAGTTATTTAGCTGCATCTCTTTTGTTATTAAAAGAATAAATTATCTCAAATACGAAAGGGGAAAGTGACACATGGTTCAGATAAATGAAAGAACACTAAAAATAATTTATACTAAGGAATTACATAAATTTATTACTATAAAAGGTAAATCATTATAACCTATGTCATTCTTTTTAAAATAAATTGTGGTGCAATGCAGAGCTAACGGGGGTTGCCTCTTCCTCTCCTCTTATGAAAGATAGCCGTCAAATTATCAGATAATTAAATAATGGCATGGGATTTATCTCCAGAAAATAAGCAGTTGTAGCTTGCATTTGTCAACCTTCCGTCACAATATGTACATCGCTGTTGACACTCTGCTAAATCAAATACTGAAGTAGATCAAGACAGTTTATCTTTCCAAACCATCACATGCATACCATAAAAGTTAGACAACGTAATGGGTGATAGAATAGCACAAGGTGTACAATTGCAACAACATAAGCAGATGTATATGCAGACTTGGGACTAAAGTTCATTGCCTAAAATTGCTTCTACTTTCCAGGAGGAAATATGTCTGAATTTCTGTGAGCAATATAGGAGCAAAAGCATTATGGGAGAACAATCTTTTGTCAGCCCATCTTTTGCATTATGGTCGTAATGATTCAAAATATACCCTCTACATCCTGAAAAATGGTAAAAAGTAAATTACACCGCCCTTTTGGAAGTAAAGTGCACATCTGGTAGAATGCAGAGACTTAGAACATGTACACTGAAAGGAAATTAAATACAAGTATATTTATAGTCTAATTAGAGAAACCTACACAATGCATACCAATCAAAAAATGTAACTACTAGCCAAATAACAATTTTTGCTAAATGTTATGTGAAGGTGACTTTTATCAATCTCGAATTCATACCTTTTCCAAGGGGTACGCAGTTTTGCCACAAGTGGCACACTTGTCTTGTGTCCCAGAAAACATGCCAGCAGCTTTGCTAGGTGATCTCGTCTGTAAATTGGATCCCACAGAAAAATAATAATCAGAAGTATTCAAAACGCAATATCTCACGAAAATATTTTTCTCTACTAATTTGTCTTCAGCAAGACACAGGTAAGGAGGAAAACTTGCCAGCTCCGGAGTTAACTTCTCAGCTGACTTTGCAGCTGTTAGATAAAAAGAAGAATTGCAATTTAGAGTGATATAGCTATAAATGATGATAAACTGAAGAAAAGTCTTGATTGAAAGGGAAGACATACGAGATTGAAAGCTCTTGTTGAAACTGCCAGTCTCCTTGAAGAGCTGCTCATAGTGAGGCTTGCAATACAAAACACCTTCCATCGAAGAGTAATTACTCAGCTGAAAAGAGAAGGTAAAGTCTAAGCAGAAAAACTGATCACAACACATGTAGAGGACCAAAATAATCACGACTTACAGTATGGTGTTAATGATCCCAGAGCAAATCTCAGTGATGCATAAGAATAGATTAACCAGGGTGGCCTAAAGTGCTAAATCTTGAATGCATTTCCAGCAAAAACCAAAGGGGTTTTCAGCTTTAAAAGAAAAAAAAAATGGGAACAAAAAGTGCAACTATCCATCACAGAAAAGTCTGTGTAATCAGGTGGGAATATGATTAGATACCTTGAGGGTGCCCTTGCAATGGGAGCATTTGAAGCAAGATTTGTGATAGCTAACTCCATCAGCAGACAAAAGCTCCACAGGATACACAGTCTTCACACAGGCCTTGCATTTTTGTTGGGTCCCAATGAAAGACATAGCTTCAGCTTCAAAAACGGAATGCTACAAGCTACGTTATTGCTAGATCTGTTCACTTTGGACCGTCAAGCTATTCACTGGTTCAAGGGTCCGATTCAACTCTACTCAAAAATTAAAACTAATTATAGTGTGTTGCATTGCATGCAAATCAGTTGCTTACTGGGGTAATATCCCACAGTTAACTCATAACAACCGATCTGATGTACAATTAGTTTGCACAGAAATCCAAAGGCTGCTAACTGATAAATGAAAAAAGATCACATTTTTACATTCAGTACTCCCATTGACCCAAAGAGACATGAGTTAACAATCTGAAATGCTTACCTCTTGGGCAGAAAGAAAATCTGGAGGGTCTTGATCTAAGAGCTTGAATGAAGATGTATTACTCGATATGAAATTCAAAATTTGCAAACTCCTTGCAGCTCAGCCAAAATGCAGTGACCAATTGGAGAACTTCAATATATTTCAGTGTCCAAGAAACACGTAGTTCTGCCTATGCGAATATGTATAGACAAGGGGGAAGTGGAGAGAAGGCAGAAGAGGAGGGGCGCATGCAGCGAGAAGTGGATGGAAAGGTTGATGGTGGTGGTGGTGGTGGTGGGCTTCCTGGTTTTGGTGGGGTTGGGGGGGTTTAGAAATGGAGAATGATTACGGGTAATTAATTCAATTCAATTGATAGACAGAAAGAGAAGAAAGAGAGAGGGAGCCAGACAAATATAATGCATTTGTCCCCGATTTGATTATTCCTTTTCGGACTATTAGTACAGTATAATAACGAGGCCTTTGGTTTATATACGAGTTAATAATAAAAAGTGAAGAAAAGTATTTACGCGTATCTTCTTGTTTTTTCAGAGATAAATCTTTCAAGGCCCTCCCACTCCCACTCCCACCCAATCCATTTATTGTTTTTCCTAAAAATATTTTCTTTCTCTATCTATCTGGGTCGCAAATTCTAACTTGAAAGATTAAAGAATTGTTTGTTTTTTTTAAGACCGATGAGAAGAGGTTTGATGCTTATCCTTTTGTTTACTGCGTACTTATTATGTTTCCTTTGTTATGCTATTTTGTGCTTACTAGTTACTACTACTTGCGTTCTTGATGCATTTCTTTTTGGCAATTTTGGGTTTTGCAAAATTTTCATCATTATTTTGTAAGGAAAGAAGATAATTATTATTCAGGATAATTTGACGGATATTAGAAATTGCAATACTACATGTTTTCTTTAAAATTTCTCCTAGCCAAATAAAAGAAGCTTAGGCGTTCATTGCATTTCACGAAAATACATATATTCGAGTAAATTTTATATACACTGATAGCGTATACAATATTACCGTTAAATTCATCGCATATGTGTAAAAGTTGAATCTCAAATTCAAATTTTGCATAGTTATCATTCATCCATCCAACGCTGTCAATATAAGAAAGATTAATCTAAACTATTTATAGCTGTTTTTAACAATTTGTTCTCGTGTCTAAATGTGAATAGACAACAACAAACAAACAAACAAACAAGACGTTGAAGAATGATCTAATTCTATGAGTAATGGTATCGGATCCAAATGATTTGTTTGCTTCTGCAAAGGACGTAGATGTTTCCGGTGTCACTTTAAAAGTGAAATGGGGGAAAAGTCCAAAAAAAAAAAAGAAAAAAATTGCAAGATGTGGAAGGGCCGCCTTTTAGCAATTTTTCCCAATGGACAAATTGGATAAACTTTTGACTTTAAAATAAATTGGGCCTGTCAATACACTGATGCGTATACTTGTTACTCTCACAATCAGATAAAATAGGCCTAAAGCTTAACAGAGCGATGGTCTTGAATAATACTTAGAAACTAATAAGCCCACTAATCATCTGTAATGGTACACTTGCCATAGTATCCATCTTCGTTCGTCCCGGCCTCGCGCGGCCTGGATTCTGGTTCTGGAATATGTCGAAGTCATCTGCTCTTCTCCAAAGCCTCGCTCTGTAAACACTTCCTTCTCTCTCTCTCTCGCACAATTATCACACGCTCACGCCCTGAAAATAACAAAACACGAAAATGGAGATGATTGTCTACTTTGTGAATATGCGATTTAGGCTTTTTTTTTTTTTTTTGCTTATATGTAAATGCGCAGATTATCGGAATCAATTGGAAACGAGCTATCGGAAGCTCACTACACTCCGCCACCCCAAGCCTCCAATGTCTCCATCAAATCCCTTCTCTTCTCTCTTCTCACCTCAAATGCTGAATTTTCTTCCGAAACTGACGTCATCAAAGCCAAAACCAGAGACTTCATTTTATGCTGCGGGGCTTTGGCATCAGCCCTCGACTCCGCCTACGACCAGCTCTCATGGATACCTAGTTCCCTCTCTTCTACCGCCACCTCGGCCCTCAAGGACTTAGCCGTTGCTTATTATGATTCTTTTCATGGCGGGGATGAGACGGTGAAGATTGGTGGTGAATTGGAGCTAGATTTGAAGTTTGTTCCCAAGGAGAAGAGATTGGTGGTTGAATTTATGCCTCAGGTTTTACCCTTGTTGAAAGATAAAATTAAGGAGAGTTCAATTGGTACGGCGGATGATATATCGGCTGCCTCTGCTGGGGTCCCCGTGGCTTATGCTATTGTGGCTGCTTATCAACTCCGGTGGCTTGTCACCCAGGTTTTTGGCCCCTTCACCCCGCCCCACTCTTTTTCTTTTAAATCAATTTGTCAATAATAATAATAATACGTTTATATGTTGGTTGCAGGTGGATTATCCTTATTTAGGAAGGCTTTGTGCTTTGGTGATTCCTAGTGCATTGACAGCTCTTGACCACTGGTCCCCTCAAGTCAAAGTGCGTCCCAATAGTGCAATCTTTCTTGGTTTAATTCATTTTTCACATCATATTGCCTTCTTCTCAGCAAAACGCTGGGCTTTATTTTTGTTCGTTTTGCTTTGCTGTCTGATAATCTTCCTGCGGACTTTAGACAGGCATGCTGTTGACTTGTGGAAATGTATGTTGAAGCTTCTTTTGGAGCTTATTATGTCATTTCCTTTGGTAAATGCTTCTTCTGATAAAATATAGCCACACTCATGGTGTACTTCTGTGAAGATTATAGTCCAAATTTACGAGTAAGAGACGTTAATCTGAAATGCACTTATAACTAAACAACTTTTAATAGAATTTGAAGAATTAATCTGTCCAAGTTATGCGCCCATGGGATCCAACGTTCCCTGCTTTAGGCAACAGAAATATTGACACTAGGTGTTTTTTCGTCTATTTTCATGTCCAATTTGTGGATATTTGTGATTGTTTTTGTTAATCTTATTGGTAATGTCCTTCACATTATAGATGAACTTCTTTCTTATAATTTCAGGGGCAGGGCATGCTTAGCTTCATTCATCTGGCGAAAAATGTAAATGCTGCGGAAATTGGTTGGTATGAAGATGTTATTCTTGATGCTTGTTGCCAAAATATTGCTTCTAGCGAAGAGATATGGCAGGATGTGGTTGAGATGTCAGTACTTCTGGTGACTTTCACACAACGAAGTAATCCTCGTAGCCCATGGTACAGTGTGTCCTTATATATCTAGAACTTGGCAGATTCTCTAGACTCAGTTACTTTGTTGGTATATTCACTGAATATGATGCTTAGACTAATACTCCATTTCATTGATGATGATTTTTGCTTGTTACGAATTATTCTATGCTTTGTAAACTTGATGTTTCATTCGTTATTTTTGTAATTTGGTTGCTGAATTAAGCAAACACTCGACTACTTGGTGTTGTACTTTATGATTTTGGTATCGTGATGTATACTTCCCAGGGTATATAGCTTAAGTGAGAATATGTTATTAAGCCCTTTTAGGGTGTTTCCTATGTGCTGTTGGTCACATGTTATTTCCCATTGATATTTTTTTCTCAGCATTATCTATGCATATAGGTATGAGAAGCTGCTCAATGAGATGTTAAATCACTTAGAAAGACAACCAAGAAATGTGGAGCGCCGTGTGGTGTGGCTTAAGCACATTGAGCCACTTTTTAACAGTGTGGGCCTCATACTACTAGCCCACTTTCGACGTATTTTCCCTCTTTTCTTTCGATGGATGCATGCTGATGATGATGATACCGTGTTATTGGTAATCCATACTGTTAAGACTTTAGTTTTAGATAGATGTTTCTAGCATTCAGCTAAGATTCTGGCGCTTGATGTTGATGCTTTCTCCTCTGGATGTAGGTTCTGAAACGGATCAAGACAATTCTGAGATTAACTTGGGTCAGGAGTTCACCATATACTGAGAGGTTAGTTGATTATTCTTTTGATTCTTGTACAGGACATGAAAGTAGGCACTGAAATGCGACATTCCTACCCAAGAAAGGACGAGATTGCTAGAAGTATCAGTTCTAATTTTGTTCACATAAATTGAGTTGTTTCCAATTTCTTCACAACAGTCTAGTGGTAATTATGGATTTTAAAAATTTCTTGGGAAAAATATCATCATCTTAAAGAAGAGAACTGTGTACACAATTCAAAATCTTTAGCCGTAATTGCTTGATTATCTTGTCTAATTTTGCTTTGGTTTCACACAAACTGCTGAAAACATTGGCTGTTATCTTCTTTACAGTACAGATTGACATGACATTGTCCTTAAGATTGGGCCTAAGTAATATCATGATATAGGACCTCGATGCAGCAAAAGGTTTTGGTCTCTGATTTTAATAGTCCATCTGAAGAGGGAGGCATGTGTGGGTCATGAATTTTTTGTCATGATCCTTGTTGCTCTTTTTTTGCCCCCCTTTATATCCCGGCGATACTATCATGTCAAATTAGGTAATAAAGAAAATCACATGCATGAACATTCATGAATTTGGAAAATTTACACAATCTCATTTGTGCTACAAGAGTGCTTTTTCTTCAAGAATATTTTTGCTTTCTGAGGTTGCTGCAGGCACTCATTTTATCCCGAGTGCAAAATTTGAGTTCCTTTGGCATCTGCCGAATGGTGGTTTCTCAGAATGATGGCATTTGCACAAAGTAATGTAGTTGCAGAACCATAGATTCATGTATCATTCTTGAGATAGAACTTCTGTTTTCTGCATTTGAGTTTTTCACTTTGAGATAGAACATTAAATGTTTCAAGTTTGAGCCTGAATTTGCTTGGGCATAGTTCTTATCTCAGCCATTATCTTATCTGCTTCTGTGCCCCTCTTTCCATTTAAACAACCTGATGTTTCCTATATCTGATGCACTATAATGTCTAGACGATTTATGAATTTTAGCTCCAGGTTGGTGGATGAGCTTGTCACCCTGCACAGGGAGGCTGCACTGAGAGTTGCTCGTGAAGATATTAGAACACTTATTCTTGACATACTAATCTTAATCCAGCAGTAAGTATCATAATTTTTTGTTATAATAGTGTCCAAAGGATTATCCTATTGCAATTCTTCTGTCCGGCTAATACTTGGTCTTCTTGTCTTTCTTCTTTTCTGCTTCCTCTCTGGCAAATAAGATCCAGGGGTTCACAGTTTGAAGCACTGTGGAACAAGCACAAGGAGGATCCTGACTTGACTGCAGTTCGTGAACTTTTTACCAGAAAGGATGTTGCATTGGTTCAGTTCTCATCCTCTGCTGCATGACACTAATGAACAACTGTGGCTGAATATACTTGGAATTTCTGTATTTTATTGTGAAGTAGCAGCTTCCGTAAGGAGCAGTTTGCAGCGAATAGTTAATGTTAACTTAGGGTTCCCATAGAGATTTTGTTTGCAGTAGCTTGTTGAGGTCAGGTTACAGATTTGTCTACGGTGTACAAATGCGACTCAGGTATATCTATTTGCTTGTGATATGGAGTATAGTTAAGTTCTGCCCTACATTTTTTTTTTTTTGGTATTAAACAGCGCTGACATATTCCTGTGACTTTTAAGATGGTATACATTAAAGATGCAGTACTACTTGAATTCCAATGACAAACCTCCTGTGTACATTCCTAGGTTTATCTGAAGATTGTCAGATTTGTAGATTTGCTTAGAGATGCAAGAAAAAGGATTTTTTTTTTTATTGCTTTTCCTTTCTATACAGCAGATACACTTCCTGTTGCTGTCACCATGGTGGCTCTCTTCCCGTACGTATATCTAACTTAACCGACCACAACAGGTCATGTGCCTGCACGTTTTCCTTCCCCATTTTGCGACAAGTAGGAAAGCAACTTTACCCTGGTTGGATTAAAGAGTTAACCGATACTTTATTTATTTATTTTGGTAGAAATAGGGAAATATAAATAAAAAGTTTAAATCTTTACAAGCCGGAGTAAACAGAACCCCGTACGATCATCATACAAATGACTGGACATGGACACAAGGGTGACAAGGAAACAAAACAAATTCTTCAGAAGCTTCAGTGCCTATTTTTGCCCCAAAAAAAAAAAAAAATAAATCCGCACATCAATTTGCTTCACGGATTCCATGCCTAACGGTAATTACTTGGAAGCTCTGCATCATAGTCCTCCTTGATTTTGGTGCAAACAATGATTAGTCTGCAGTCACTTCAAACGACTAAATAATGTCCGTCGATTCTGAATTCACGCGGCTTTTTCATATAACGGAGGAAAACTGGGAAGGGATGCATATTTTGGTCTGGTGACAATGCACACGGAAAAGTGAAGGCGTTGATCTTATGAACTGAATATCTTCACTCTGAAATCTCCTCACGCCTCTCAGTGAAGTACCAAGGGAGTGAAGTACATCCCGCAACTCTACATTTCCCTGTTTGCTGCATTAGCTTTGACAAGCTGAGTACGAGAATCCGCTGATGGATTCAATAAATGGCATATGATCACACAATTAATTGAAAACAATCCAAAAGGGAAACCAGAGACTGCCCCATGCAATTACATGGAGACCCCAGCAAAAATAAAGAAACTGCTAGAAGATTGTTGAGCTGAAATGTGTCACTACTGCTTAGCATGGGAAATAACTGAAATGTAATTTCGGTTCATCTAAAGATCATCAGCACAAATCAAATGAACATTCACTGTGTTTTCTTCTGGAACAGAATTACAACAATTCACAACCTCACTGAACCTCAAATGTATCTATTCCAAATAGCTACATCTCAATTAACAAACTAATACCTGCATTATGAGTTTTGACTGCTGATATTGACAAAATACTGAAATGAAGAGAGCGATGATGATTAGGATCTAAGACACTGCAGATCAGTACTAGTAGTTAACCAAAAATATTGAGCATTACTGTTCTAACCAGCTAGCCTAGAGCAGCAAAAAATATACTACTACATGGGAAATGATCCCCAGAGCAAGCTCCACCAACCATGCAGCAGGCATCGCAGAAAGTTTCTCTGAACCTGAGAAGTCAAGATTGAATTTCATAGTCATGTTAGGGTACAGAATCCCCCAACGCTGGTGCTGGTCATCTGCTCTATCACTTGTACTGCTGCTAGCACTGCTGTTATTCACCATCTCCATAGGGTTATTTGCTTCCTCATCATCACCATCGAACAACTCATATATGTAAACTTCAGCCACCCCATCTTTCTTCAGCGGAGTCCCCAGCCCACTCTTCAAATGCGATATCAACCCCTTCAGATACATCTGAGCGTAGGCGGGAGTGGCCTCCTCATTTTCGCCGGAGGAGGAAGACGGCCACCCTGTCTGGGAGAGGATCAGCTTCATGTTCTCATGCCCCGTGATGGCCAATGCCGTGACGACCGCGTCCACCATCACGTCGAACAGGTTCCGGTACCGGGCCGCGGTGATGGGGTCATCCCGGAAGTTGAAGGGATCTTCCCGGAAGAGAGCGAAGCCAAGCGGGATTGCGGGTTGGACCTTGTAGACGGTGTAAGGGTAGAGATCGATGAGGAGAGAGGAGTTGGTTTCGGCCAAGAACTGAAGGATGGGCTTGACGAGGAGGGGGTTGATAGCTGGGTGGAATTCGGCGGAAGAGGGGGGGAAGGCTTGGGAGACGGTGTTGATGAAGGAGAAGGAGGTGGAGACGGAGATGGTCTTGATGCCGAGGTCGAGGAGGGAGAGGTGGAGGTTGCGCATGGCGGGGAGGAGGAAGGTGGAGGGGTCGGAAGTAGGGGCTAAGATGGAGGAAGAAGAGACGACGTCCGTTCCGACGGAGATGAGGGAGATGTGGGCGCGGGGGTGGAAAGGGAGGACGTGGTAGAAGAGCCATTCGGAGGCGAAGGAGACGTTGGCGGCGAAGGAGGGGAGGAGGGAGTTAGGGACGGAGAGGATGAGGGAGATGTTGGAGTAGGCGAAGGCCCGGATGGCGGCGGGAGTGGGGTGGAGGATGTGGACGGAGGGGATGCGGAGGGAGGTGAGAGTGGAGGCGACGCGTTCGGGGGTAGGGAAGTTGGAGGGGGTGTAGACGACGCCAATGGTGGTGGTGGCGGTGGCGGTGGCGGTGAGGAGGGAGAGGAAAGAGAGAACGAGAATGGTGAAAGAGAAAGGCGGCGGCATGACGGTGCAGGTTTGGTTGTTTCTCGCTTTCTTTCTTGGAGGACAAGCTTTGTATGGTGGAATTGCTAGAGAATGGGTTTTACCACATTTTACTAGTACTAGTAGTAGTGGGGGTGGTCGTCTCATCTAGATAGAAGTAGACTGAGGGAGTAGCAGATGAAGAATGGCCAAATTTGGGCGGCGAGTTTGGTTGGTTATTAGTTAGTTATGGCAGCTGTGCCTGTGCCTGCCCGGGACGAGTGAGCGAGAGAGAGGGAGTTCAAGTTAGTTATGCAGCTGCGCTCTCCCCAACCCACTGTGTGTGTGCGTGAAACTGAATTGGAGGTCCGGTGGGGTGACGGTTACGGAGGGGGAAAAAAGAACTCCTTCGGGAACAAGAGGATTTCAGGGTGTGTGTGTCAGTGAGCGTGTGTTTTTTTTTTGAAAAAAAATTCGCGCGCCATCTGGGATAGTGGCTGCTGGTAGTGGTGTAGTTCATGGCTGGCGGCAACAGCCCAGCCATCGTTTGGTTTAGAACTCAGAGACTCACAAAAATGATGACACAGACAGGCAGCAGAAAAATATTTGCTATTTGTAGTTCCAAAATGATGATGATATCCTTTTTCTTCCTCTGTTATTGATTTAAAAAACAAGGGACAACAAATCTTTGGAATGCAGAGTGGTTTTCTAATCTTTGGAGTGCAGCCAGAAGACTATTTATTGCATGGCTGAGAGCTGTGTAATAAATTCATCTGCAATTTCTGATTATTGTTAGCAATTGATTGTTAATCATCGTTTGTTAAATTTCATGGAGCATGTCTTTTAGCCTTAATTTAAATTCTTTTCTTTTCTACTCACCAGATTTTAATTCTATCTACGGTAAAACCGTCAAAAGTATTTACTACTATTATTCAGCATTATTGTTTGTTTGTCCGATTACAGTCTGAAATTTGAGCATGCCGGAATGTTGGGCTCAAAGCTGGTTTCCTAAGCTTCAAAATTGATTGTTACCCCCATTTTGTTACTCTATTTAAATGGCTATATTTTGCTAAATCATGTTTCCCCTTTTAAGGCCTGGCAATTTATCCACAACTTTAGCTTTTTTTTTTTCTTTTTTTATTAACTTGTTGGTTCATCAATCAAATTGAGCATCAGGGAAATGTCTCGATTCGAATCGCCCTCGAGATTTCTTTTCTTATATTTTCTTCCCTACCATACTTCTTTGTCTACCAAAACATAATTACAGATGCAGTAAGATAATGCAGTAAAATCAGCATAAGCAGTAAGATAAAAAGGGCTATGCAGTAAAAGGGTTTTTCAGCAGCTAGAAGCATTCAGGAGAGGGAACAAAAACACAAAATAAAAAAAAAATGGAAGCGTTAATACGTAAATCAGATTAATTAATATCTATTGAGCATTTTGTTTGGTGAGATGTCCACGTAGGGCTGGCTGCTTTAAATTCAGTTCTGACAACACTCGTTTGATTGAGGATATATACAACGCTTGGCAGTGTTTTACCTATTAAATTGGTCGTTTTCATAATTGGTCACCAATCACCATTTATTGCTCCTCATTACTTCACCACTTAAATCAACAAAGTTATAGTCACGGAAGTTAGTTAAGTGCTTCTGCTTTTAAATTTTTAACACTAATTGCTGCTGCGCGCCATAACTGCCTTGGGTATCCGTTAGTTTCTGTTAAAAAAAGAAGAAGAAGAAGGAAGAATAACAACAACATGTTGATTCTTTTTCCCCCTTATTAACTACTATAACAATCTCAAACAAATAAAAAGGTCCTTTTTTTTTTCACTTTTACCTATGCAGTCTCAATTAAAAGGAGTGTCGTCAAGGTGAGATCACAAACGGCATAGTTTACGAACATTCAAATCCTTTCCAGTCTCCGCCAACAATTTAACAGCCAACGAACCACATGCATTGGTTCTTGGAAGTCCGTCCCAAAATCACTCCAGCAGGAGATGGACTGATGACGTTTCTCAGGGGTGAATATGTACACAGGAGAGAAATCACCTGTGCCGTTGAATGTGCCTGATATTATTAAGAGTATAAAACTCTTTTTCTAGGCAAATTCAACCCTATCTGAGACTTCAGAGAGTCTGGGTTTTCAGGATGATTGTTCATCTTATCAGTAAAAACATTGGGAATCTTGAAACTGAGTCCCCCAGTTTTTGAGCCCGTTAGAAAATCCAACTGGCTGCTGATTGCAGCTACTGTACGCAAACCTTGTCCTTTGATTACCGTCCTCCTCCTGGTAAGATACTCTTCGTTATCCATATCGAATTCATTGTCCTCTCTGCGATAAATACAAGCCATCATATGAGATTAAAACTGCTCTGTTTATTGTCATTTCACATGATATCAGAGGCAAATTACTTAAACTAGCTGATTAGACAAGACCAAATTAATCTTAAAAGTAACACACGTGGCGGCGAAGCCTCGCATCTCCTGCAAATGTGAGCGACAACCTTAACATTATACAAAAACATAAAGGTTTTCCTATCCCTGAAAACCAGTCTTTTAGTGACTCAGGATATGAGGGAAATTAAGAATTACACATGCCTCATGATCAATGATGACCAACCGCCACATCCAACTGAGTTAAGGTACCCAACAGTGGTTTTACGTAATCTCTCAGGTTTCCTTGATAACAAAATCATTGGCCACCCACCATTTTGAAGTTTCACATACAGTTCACGAACAAGGATCCATTTAAGCTGTCTTGCATCTTTGTGACAATTACTGCAATTATATTCATTGAATCTGCACCAGAAAGACACCAAGATCTTTATTTAAACAGCTTCTGCTGTGTATTGGGAATCTTGACAGCTATACACTCTTGATGTCTATTTAAGGAATTAAATATAAAATGGGGTAACTAAATGTTTAAACATTTGATAGAATTGACTACCTTGCACATTGTTTTTCAAGGTCAAAGTTGGCACAAACACATCATGTGAATATAGGTAATAATCTAACTTTCCCATCAAAGATGAGCACGCAAAAAACATCAACCATGACAAGGCAATCAAGCCTGTGAGAATGAAATATGTGACACCATGGTTATGACAAAATCTAAACATTCAAACTTCCTACACTTTCAGAATAAAGCAGGCGTCACGTAACCATAACCTCCAGAATAACAAATCTTCATGTGAGCAATAATATCCTACTTAACTTTTTCTTAGAGGAAAACAAAAGCAAGACAGAGCAAAATACAACAAAACCATACACACTAGTAGATGCAAACAAAAGAACACTACTTATCACATTGAAAAGAAACAGTACTCACGATCTTAGTAAACTTTGCAAAAGCACAAGGGCTAATCAGAGAAAGGACCTAAGCCAGAAGCTCATAAAAAAAGACAGAAAATACCGGTGCATTAACTGATCAAGGGAGTCATAGTCTGATGGTAACAAATCATCTGCATCCATCAGCACCACATCTCGCCCATCTTCTCCTGGTCTAATGCTACTGAAGTAATTCTCAACCACCCTCAAAGTAGCATTTAATTCTCTAATGTACTGACCATCTCCAATGAACTGAAATGCTAATTCTTTGCAAACTAAAGGAAAAGAATCTGAATCCAAATGGTTGATCTCTATATGTAGAGCTAAAATCCTACAAAACTCATAATCATCACTAGGTTTCTGCATCTCCACAACACCAGCATTTTGCCTCTGACAGTTTTGCAACATTACAGTCAAAGCAATCAGCAGTGTCATCAGTGAGACTCCAACCGTTACAAGTCCAGCAACGAAGACTGTAGCTGCAAATGATGACATATATATTCCTGTCTCCATGGTATAATGGCTTTCACTTTCTGCACAGATGTAAAAGTATAGGTCAATAGTTTAATTTGTCTAGAGGCGATAGTCTGTCCGCATAATCTACCTAAGTCAGTCTAGGTTTATGGTTATTAAGACAAAAGGAATGAAAGAATCCTACAGGTGCAAAAGGTTATTGTCCATTGAGCTGAACCAAATACCGTGACACATTAACTTCAGAAACACAATGTCCCTCTTGACATTATACATCTCCTTGTTCATCCCTTTTTCATGCTTTAGAGCATGTTGCAGGAACTTCATCCAGTGTAGATGTCTGAACTCTAGTTAGATTTCTGTTTAACTACAATTATTATTTGGCCATGTTTAACAGTAACGGTTTACTAACATAAAAGTAAAAAAAAAAAAAAAGGAATTACGATGTTGCTTCATGCTGCGATTCCATGACTTAACTTTAGACACCATCTTTAATTTTCCAATCATAAACTAGAATAAGAACTTCAACAAGACAGAATAAGATGTTGAAAGCGGAAATGCAAACCTGAGGCACTTCTCCTTAGAAGACTCTGAGCAGAATATTCCCGCTCCATCTGATGGCCATAAGCCGACATTGTAGGATCAGCACGATCAGCTAAATCTCACGCGATCAGTCGTTCTCATATACATATCCACCATATAGTCAATGACTTGGCTACATTAGCAAACAACATCTCACCACCATCGACTGATAATGCCAACCAGAGAAAATCTGGTAATATATCCAGAACTTTGTAACCAATAAAAGAGAACGACTCTAACAATCAAATCAGTATCATATCCTCTTTCACCTTAAATTAAAACTTGATTGCAATCAATTCAAAGTAATAATCTTTTGGAAATATGATGAATCTTAAACTTCTGTTCCAACCAAATTTAACATGTTAACCTGTTCCTTCAACTGAAACATTAATACCATGATTATCAGCCCATCAATCAATGATCCAATAAAATTACCACCAAAGACATTCCAAAAATAAATCACAAAGTGCCAAAAAGGAGAAAAAATGGTAATCTTGATGAGGAAACAGCAGATACACAATCAAGATGTTGTTCTTATTAAAGTGATATGGATCCAAAAATTCGAAAAAAAAAGGAAAAATCATTTTAAAACCTTATTCCATTGTGATTAGTAATGGCCTAATATGTTCATATATTGCAGGAGCTGGAAGAGAGAGTTACCAGCGTTATCAAGATACTATCAGAACAATAAGGGACCATCCCAGTTCTAGAAATCAACTAATGTTTCAGCCGTTTTGCAATTCTATACCGATTGGGTTCTTCGACATTGAAATTGAAGCGAATCTTCGCGACGGCGAGACTCCTATGACAATCCTCTCCACAGACAGGGACACTTGTGTGCTGTCCAGGCAATTCTGATACGAGTCTAAATAACGGTTAAATGCAAAAAACCCCATGAACTATTGCACCAGTTACACTTTGCACGCTAAACTATTTTAATAGTCACTTTACACCCTTAGTTAACAAGAAAATAATAAGAAAATTAACTCCATCCAAATAATTGATGAAATAATCAATTTATCCTCCATTAATAGCTTGTAAGAGACAAAAATACCTTTTCACTTCAAAATAAAATTCTTGAAAACATATAATGATAAAATATATGATTGACAAATAAAAAAAAGAAGTAGGAAAAAAGAAAAAATGGAATAAATTCAATTCAAAAATCCCAGCAACCCTATTTTAATACATATGTCAAGTTAGCCTATGTAAAAAAAGATTGTGATTAAGGAACAATAAATAATTTAGGTGATTTATTTTAACTTCTAAGTCCAATATTTTATTTACTAATATGTGGGTTTTAATTTTGGTTTGGTATTCAATCTTTATTGCAATTATTGTGTTAAATTCATAATTTTGGATTCTACTCCAATTTTATTCTTATGAAGATTTCAAGTGAATTTTTGCTGATTATTTGAAGTTATGGCATTATAATGCATCGAAGAAAATTATAAGATTTTAAAAATTACAGCAATAATCGTTCCTCATTTTAACCCCAATAGTCTAATTATCGTTCAAAGCAACGCACTACATTTTTTTTTTATGTGTTAACAATTAGACTTTTTGTTATAAAGTGAGTATTAGTCGATTTAAAGTAGTAATTTTTCCCATCAAAATGGTATTTTTGCCTCTTAAGTTTTTATTGGAGGATAAATTGGTCATTTCATCAATTACTTAAATAAAATTAATTTTTATATTATTTTTTAGTTGTGCATGGGTGCAGAATGCTCATTAAAATTCTTTAGGGTGTAAAGTGCAACTAGTGCAACAGTTCTAAGCATTTTTTGCATCTAACCCCCTAAATAATGCTACTAGATAACTATGTCATACAATAATTCGTAGACGTTGATTGGACCCACCTTTATAATAGTAATTTGTAGATGTTGATTGGACTCACATTTGAACGTATTCAAGAATTATTTGAGATACTTTTTTGAGAAAATTTTCGGTCCTTTTTTACTATCATATCTATGATTGTAATCTAATAAACTTTTATTACATCATTTAATAATTAAACTTTTAAAATTATCTTAGAGTTGATATCTCTTTTTATACATTTAATAGTGAATTGATACATAATAGTATGTGGTATCCAAAAAAATACTATAAAATTTCTCTATTTTTTTCTTATCCCTATTTCATCTCGTGGGATTACGTCTCCCCATTTATATTTCTACATTTATCTGCCCACGTATTATTTGTCCCTAGTGGCAGCTCCATAAGTGATTTCAAAGATTCTTTTGTACCCACTCAAAATATTAAGAATGTTTTGGTACATCTTTATAAGAATTAGAGTTTGTGCCTCGTCTTTAAAGTTTTATTAGAAAAATCTAAAGGCATACTCTAAATTGTACATTTTTTATAATCTTGCCCTCCAAACGAATTAAAATGGGGAATTAAATCTATAGAATATTTTGACATTTTATCCGTAGTTGAAGCCATCATAAAAACGATAAACATATTTAGGAAAAAGTTAAAGATGCTTAAGCCAAAGCTATGAACATTTTTAGGACAATGTTAAACATGCTTAAGCAAATGCTGAATTATTGTCTGTTTGATTTAAATTTCAACAATACGCTTGCATTAATAAGTTGAAATTCTTTGATTAAAAAATTTGCCATTACCCCTCAAAAATTGGGAGGATGCAAATTTCTGAATAACATAACATGGTAGGATACACCAGATGCATGAATATAGGAATTTAGGAAATTTAGGATACTCTATCCTTTGATGTAACGGGCAATTGACCTTCTTCACCCAAATGGAGTTGTCAATGGGTAAAGCAACTTCCACCGAATCCGCCCTTCCACTTTGCCTAGCCTGACCCTAATGTATGGTGGCAGCACAAAAGTCACGCCTTGGATCCCTGCTTCAATGATGTACTCTGGGTGCCAAATCATTGCGGCTGTCAATCGAGTCACACGAGTCAGGTTTTCATAAGTTCAGGTTTAATTTATTTAATTTGTAATACTTTCGATTTTGATCCGTGAGTTTCGAGTTAATAAATGTGATGATCATATTCAACTCACAAAATATTCGAGTTTTGAGTCTTATTCGAGTTTAACCCAAACTCATTTATTGCTCCTCAATTTTTTTAATATAATTACTATAACTATTAAGTTGTAAAACTAATTTAACATTCATAGGATTACAACATTAAAACTAAACATAAACAAGTAATAGGTTTTAAAAAGTATCCAAACCAAGAAATTTTCGACAATATTTATATCTAATTCGTTTAAAATATATGAAAAATAGTAATAAAACATGCGGTTACAAGTCAATACATCTTCAAAGGTTGGAACTTCTTCATAGTTTTGTGACTTGAATCCAAACATGTTTGATAATTTGTATTTCTAAACCACAAATAAATTAACTAATATTATACAAACACAAAAATTTACTCAAACAATAAGAAAAATTAAAATTTCAGTTATGCATTACCAATATTGGCTCTAAAGAAAGTTAGTGGAAGAGTTTTCAAATGTATTTTTGTATTTTGTAATTTGTATATATTTAATATTTCGTAATAATATATTTGGATATATAATTATATATAATATTAAAATATAAATATTATATATATATCATTACATATATCGGTAATTTAAGGGTCGGGTTTATATCGGATTTGAAACTAATGAGATCCAAACTCGACTCATATTTAATTCGGACCTAATTTTTAGAGTCAATCTCAGACCAGTTCACTGAAAAATTGGCTCATCGGCCTTTTTTCTGGGGCTAATCAAGTCAAACTCGGACTGATCCGATTCCATTGACAGTCCTACAAATTATTATAGTCTAACTCACGTCTTTAGATACCCGCAGGGTGATGGCGTGACTTTAGCAGCATGTTCCAATTACGCCTCTCGACCAACATACCCTACTCTCAGTCGGCCACACTTCATGCAAACATGCATGAAAATGAACACAACCTATAGACGCCTACTTAGTTTATTATCTACGCATTATTTTACTGTTGGTTTGTATTTCCAATTAAGTCATGTTTGGATTGCAATATTCTGGAGTTTTTTTTTTTTTATAGAAAATGTATTCTCGCGATTTGATATATATGAGGTAAAAAAATGATTGGAAAATGTGTTCACTTAATTTAAACCATGTCAAAGAAGTATAAAATCAATTGTGTAACATTAATTGTAACATTATACTTCTTAATCAAATGTATTTCTCTCATTGTGGTGATAAAAGAAGTGTAACATTAATTGTAATGATTTTCCAAAACTTCTTTCCTAGATGTTAAATTGTGAATATAATGTTGCTCGTTTCCTAGTTGACATCAACTTAACAAAAATTTTTGATTGCTCATGTATGGAGAGATTTGTTAGTTGTAAGGTAACCTGTGTTTTTAAACTCGAATCGGACCGGCCGTCAAACCAGAAACCGGCCAAGTGTCCGGTCCAAATTACTCTAAAAAACTGGATGTATAAAACTTGGTCAAGTCCGATCAAAAATCGGACTTGACCAGATTTGACCGGCAAATTGGATGAACCGGTTTGATATCAAAGCTTCCAGTCCGCTAAGAGGAAAATTTGCATTTCAAACAAGGCCGGTGGGCCCGATGGAAAGATATAATGGTGGCCTTCTTAATTGAAGCAGATACTTGACATGGCATGCACAGCAGAGTTGGAGACCTCAGCCTCAGTCCTGCCGCCCAATTTTTTTTTTTTAAGGTCAAAGCATTTTCAATATTATGTTTTGGCCCCTAAGTTGTTAAAAATTATTAATATATCTCAAATATTTTATATTTTATAAATATTTTCCTAAAGTTTGGTGTTATTTTTCAATCAAATCCATAATTTAATTCTAAACTTGTTAATGTTCATTGAATAATATAAATTGCTGCTTGATTATTCTAATTTCTTTGTATTTTCTTGTTAAATATATTTGAAACATCAAATATAAATGAATATAAATTTATTAATATTAACATGTTTTTAAGTATTTTACATACAATATTTTAATTTTTAAATAATTTTTATTTATGGCGTTATTCGATTCAATCTCGATCGAACCGTTTGACCCCTGACCCCTGAGCTCGACCGAGTCAATGCCCGGTCCGAATCTGAAAACATAGAAGCTAAGTTGCCAATCGAAGCAAAACAAAATCATGGGGGCCATTCCGAGCCATATCTCTTAGGTATCACAAGGCATAAATATGCGAGCCACAAATATATGAACGATGGCAATTAACTTGTCCAGTCCACTATATTAGCCTATCTATTTATCAGACGCCACGTGGCAGAAACCCAGTTAACTGCTTATCTTCAGTTCAGTGTCCATGCCCATGAATCAGTTAGAGGCTGATACACTATCTACGACCATCAGCCTAAAGCTCTTGCATAGCTTCCTTCCTCATCGAACTTTCTAACTTGAATTCCGCAAAATTAAACGATTATGGAGACCGGGATTGCTTGCTGTGCTCGTGGAGCACTCCTGCCAAATGTTTCTTCTCAGCATTCAACTGGACTAGTATCTCCACGTTCAGTTTCTCCATCATTCAGCTCCAGGGTATGTTTTATTTTGTATTTATATCTTGCACTGATAAAAATTAGCCTGCTGCTGACTTTATTTGAGTGCGGTTATCCAACATTCTTGATTCATTAAATAAAGTTGCTTGCAGAGTCTGAAATCAAGCTCATTATTCGGGGAATCCTCGCGCATCATGCCACCAAGATCATCACTCAAGGCTTCCAAGTCAAAAAACTCATCACTTGTGACTAAGTGCGAGATTGGTGATAGCCTGGTAAGTTCATCTGAAGAACAATTGAGATTGAACTGCAGCAAATTAGCTCTCTAAGTACATCACGGGACGGATAAGGTGGCAGTGCAATTTCTGAGAAGGGATAGTTTGGCTTATATTAGCTTAATTGAGAATATTAAATTTTTTAGGAGGAGTTTCTTACAAAAGCCACGCCGGACAAGGGCCTGATTAGGCTGATGATGTGCATGGGAGAAGCTTTGAGAACAATTTCCTTTAAAGTGAGAACAGCTTCTTGTGGAGGAACGGCCTGTGTTAACTCTTTCGGTGATGAGCAGCTTGCAGTTGATTTACTTGCCAACAATGTTCTATTTGAGGTAAAGACGTCAACTTGTGAGCCTTTTTCTTCAGGATTGAGCTTATGGGCCAACTGTTTGGTGCATGTTGAGAATGCTACTTTTTAATTACCAGAATTTTGATGCTGATCATTTTATTGTTCGATAAACTACAAATCTAAACTTAAGAGCGGTATATCTGCAATTGGAATGTAACTCCAGAGGAGAAAGGGGGGCAGGGGCAGGGGAAGCAGTTGGTTCCTCTGGACCTCAACCTCCAATTGTGTGAAACTCATTTATCTAGAAATTTTTTGTACCTTCTAGATTTTTGAATCGATCAAAACGGATTTATGATTCAAAATTTACTCTATCATCCCCAATATTCGCAGCTTAAATTTTTTTCCCCATTTCCCCAATGCTTTAGGCCTTGAAGTACTCGCACATTGTCAAATATGGTTGCTCGGAGGAAGTTCCCGAGCTCCAAGACATGGAAGGCCCAGCTGAAGGTTACATATACGATTACTGATCAAGAAATTAGTGATTGTTTTCGCCGTGAAAAAGAAAGCATCATCATGATTATATTTGCTCAAAAAATGTAACCAGGTGGATTCAGCGTCGCTTTTGACCCACTGGATGGTTCCAGCATTGTTGATACAAACTTCACAGTGGGTACAATTTTCGGAGTATGGCCTGGAGATAAGCTGACAGGTGTAACTGGAAGAGATCAAGTTGCTGCAGCCATGGGGATCTTTGGACCTCGAACAACATATGTTCTTGCTCTTAAAGACCTTCCAGGAACCCATGAATTTCTCCTCCTTGATGAAGGTATGCATGGCCATCACACGTCTGTATAACTGCCTCATTGCCCATATCATTTGCATTCTTTATAGGCAGCTCTCTGATCTCTGACCAAACAAAAGAATAAGAATATCGTTCTGATGTTCTGCCTCTTGATTTTATCTTATCTGATGGACAGGAAAATGGCAACATGTCAAAGATACAACAGAAATCGGAGAAGGAAAAATGTTCTCCCCTGGAAACTTGAGGGCTACATCTGACAACCCTGACTACGCCAAGGTTTCACTATCCTCTGAACTTTCCTTATAGTATATTATATTGATTGACAGTGTAATGAATCATGGGTTTTTAATTCTCAATGTCAGCTAATCGACTACTATGTCAGAGAGAAATATACCTTGCGGTACACAGGAGGAATGGTGCCTGATGTCAACCAGGTCTAACTCATAATTGCTGATCTTCACACGAACAGATACTCTATTTTATGATAGATTAACATGTAATTACTGTGTGGAAGTTTCAGATGTTAATATTCATGCTAAAACTTGCAGATAATTGTGAAAGAAAAGGGCATATTCACAAATGTGGCATCCCCATCTGCCAAAGCTAAGTTGAGATTGCTATTCGAAGTGGCTCCATTGGGGTTCTTGATCGAGAAAGCTGGTGGATACAGCAGCGATGGAAACAAGTCGGTGCTGGACAAGGTTATCAACAGTCTTGACGACAGAACTCAAGTGGCTTACGGGTCCAAAAATGAGATCATTCGATTTGAGGAAACGCTATATGGTTCCTCCAGGCTCAAGGCTCCAGAGCCAGTTGGAGCTGCTGCTTGAGCAACGCCAAACCCAAATGAGATCGTGTCTTTTCCTTTCTTCCAGGGCAACACCAAGGTGCTTTTGACCTTTATACAAAAGTTTTTTTTTTTGGGGTCAAACATACAATAGTTAATTAAGTTCTTGATTATGTAGACGCTTCAGAAAGGTAGGTTTTGTGGGCTTTCTGCAGTCCCGGGAACGTAAAAAAAAAAAAAAAGTCTGGGCGTAGCTTCTTCGTTGGCTTAATTTTCTTCCTGAAATTTATATCATCAAACACGAATTGCTCAAAACCAAGGCAATTCTGTATAATTCATCGTGGCAAACTCAAGCATCGTATCAGACCGAATTCTACGAAATTATGATGTGAACCAAATAATAGTCCTGATGATGATTTCGTAAGTCCCCATTTCACACAGACGTGCAAAAGCTCAATTGGTTTCTATAGATGTCATTGATAAAATCTTTTTTCTTTTTCTTTTTTTCTTGAAATGAATCACACAGAGTCATTTATTATTACTTTTTTTTCCCTTTAAATGAATTATGCAGAGTCATCCATTATATCCTTTTCAACATAGGAGAAACCTAAGAATTTTGTCCAGCTAGTTATCTTGTAATCAGCGGACCTCGTCTTTCCGGGGCATATCCCGAGATTTCCTTTGTTACATAGGATCTTGTTAAAAAAAGCATGATAACAATTTTACAAGCTATAAACAGGTTTTTCACTACAAACTCTGTTCCAACTAGTTATTATTCTGGAGAGTTGCCATTCCACAAATATACTTTCCCTATAAAACACTCCATTAAGGCGGAAGGATTTGCTGATTTTCCTGCAGAAGAACTAGCGTAAACTATATGGAAAACACGGAAAGGGTACGTGTTCACCTTTTGGTTTGCACTTTGGTATTCTTAATGAATTGCTGCGACTATGCATCTTCCGTTCTAACTGCACCACTTTACGCTGCAGAACACTAATCTTATATTGGCTCTTGCCTGATACCAAGAAATTAAAAGAACAAAGAAAATAAAAGAGCTTGATAGAAGTCGACAGATGTTATTCTCCTTTCACAGTCGCGTCTCTTGCCATTCACAAAGAGTAACTAAGCCAGTTTACTGCAAACTATGCATCAAAAACTTGTGTTCTATGCAATAAAGTGCGTACATGCATAATATTTGTAGCAATCCCTCTTGGGGCAAGAAAATATAGCGCAATAAATATTTGTCACAGAGATGATACACATTCTCAAATTAAGGTTTACGGTGTTTGCCATGGAATTTTTCACAGTAGTGATCAGTTCACCACCCAAGTTATGCGGTAAAGCTCTTCAGTAATGAAGTTACTCTAATCCTTCAAAATTACAGAAAAAAGATGACCTGAAAAACAAGAAGAAATGGCGTGGATCAGTCGGAGGGCTAGTTGATGCGCCCATAAATAAAGTGTGGGCAGTCGTATCTCGAAGTTGTAGGCTGCAGGACTGGATGCCGATGGTTGAAAGATGCACAGATTTGGGTGGCGAGGAAGGCGTTCCAGGCTACGTCAGACTGGTTTCAGGCTTCATGTTTCCCCAAGAAGACGGAGATAGGTCCTGGATTAAAGAAAGGCTGCTGGCCATCAACCCTTCATCCTACAGCTACGTTTATCAGATGGAAGCTAGCAATGTGGGCTTGGATGGGTCTATAAATTCATTAAAACTTGTGGAGTATGGGGAGGATTCCACCCTTGTTGACTGGTCCTTCGAGATTGATCCCGTGGAGGGTGCCTCCGAGGATTATACCATAGATTATTTAGCTTTCCTTTATAAATCTTGTATCAAGAGGATTGTTGGTGCCATAGAAACCTCGGATGGAAATAGCAAGTAGATCCCACCGTCAGGTGCACACCCATTGTATCTCGGACCCCGCACCTAACATTTGTGATGTGTATTACTAATGGCATTGTGAAGCATTTTAGACCTTAAAAATGCAGAAAAAAGAAAAACTCATCTAAATCACAGAATTTCGTTACATACAAGAATACCAACTAAAGTCGTCCAAACAAATGGATAGGCAAGGCACAGTGCTGGGGGATATCTCGAGAGGTTTCTTTTATCAGAAGGAATTACACAACTGCGTCAGTCACTAGTCTATTTTGGCAAAATTTACCTTAAACTCGTATAAGAAAACCTCATGGAGGGAATTTTTTTCCTCCTGTTTGGCTAGTGAATGTAGTCAGGGAAGAAATGTTGCTCAAACTATTGTAATTAACGAGGTTTTCTGATATAAAAGTCTGTCTCTTTTCAAAAACCAAACCAACAATGGTTTGTTGTTCTCAGTTTTCAGCAATTCGTCGAGAAAACGCAGCAGCCTAGTGATTTCTCGTCATCCTTGAGCGACTGGTAACAATAATGCCTTCACTTACTGGATGACAGAAAAGCGGCTTCAACTAATTCTTCCAGACTAAGAAGCCAGCACGACCCCCGTTCTAAGGAGTGGTTCTTTCAACGGAAAAAGTTAAAAGCACTTGACTTGGAAGATACCCGTCCGGGAGTTTTTTCAGTACTTGAACAGTGCAAATCCTGAATCTTTTCAGTATCTGCCATTTGCCTAAAACTCCCTTCCTCCCTCATATAAAGATAGGCCTAAAACTCCCTTACTGTTCTTTTTACTTTGCAATGGAAGATTCAACATTGCTTTTAGTATCATATTTATTCTTCCAACTAGAATAATTAGCAAATAGAGTAGTATACTTGTTGATAACAGTGGATATTATTAAAGATGGACATATTAATAAACCGACAAGGTAACTATCTTTAAAAGGAAAAAAGTATAGGATTATAACTTATTTGGTATTTATAGGTTGGATTCTTTAAATACCATTGGTTCCCTAGATTTAAATCCTTTTCCTGTAATTAAATCACCAACATTTATGACGATTTAGCTATGGACTTGTCCCATGTGATTTTGATTGCCCAAATCGGGAATTGGTGGGAGCGATGAGCTATTACTACCACTAACCCTCATCTAATTGTACATCTAATCCCTTTTTTAAGTCATTGAGGTGGCGTTTCTACCTTGATTTTCCCATCATTGAAAATTATTCATCAACTAACGACTTAAGCCCTTCCAAACACCATGTGGAAAATATCATCATGCATGACCATGTTCCTTGGGTAGGTTTTGGGCATACTCTTCTGGAAGAATGCTGGTTTTTTTTCCCAAAAAACTCCCTACTTAGAGATACGCTGCACTCTTCCAGTTGCATTACAGGAATGATGATAAGTGAATCTCCTTAATTTCCCTGCTTATTGATGTATCATAGCTCTAATGATCAATGACCCAACAAACTTGGTAATCTTTCTTAATTAACCCAGCCCAATGTTCTATCATCTCCAAATGCAACCGTAAGTTGGTAAATAAAGCTGCTACCACAAAATAAAATGCTGTTTTCTGGCAATTCAAGCAAGAAAGCACCCGCTCATCTTACAGATTAATCTCTTCTAGAAACTAGTTTCATGGTCCAAGACTAATTGATTCATCATGTATGTTGGCATGACCATATATAAGAAAAAACTCAATAGTCAAGAGAGGGATGCAGAGCAGAAGTACGTTTCAAGCAGCCCGGATACTGAACATCAGTTGCAGTCAGTGTAGAAGGTTAGAATGGCGAAGAGGTATATTTTCATCCACACTTGTGGACAGTCGACACATAACTACTTTATGTATTTTGCAAGGAAACTCTTGAAAATGCATGGCTGGTTTCCTATGCTCACCTAACCAGGTAAAACGACATAGCATCAACAGGACAATCCCTTCCTCTTATAATGCTACGGATATATATCAATGATTCGTAGTTGTATAAAAGAAAGCAGCACTTGGAATTGCCAAACAAAAAACACACACACACACACACAAACACACACTCAGAGGATGGCATCTTGGCTTCAGGCAGTGGTGGTGCTGTCAGCTCTAGTACTCTTTCCCGTATCGGTGGAGTCAGTGACTCGCCACTACAAGTTCAATGTGAGTTCTTTCGGTTTCTTTTGAAGGTTCTAAATACCTGCGATTACCATGCATATCATTAAAAGATGTAGGCAGACATTATGTACTGGTTAACTAATACTACGTAGGAAATGCAGGAAATTCTAAACTTGTTAACTAATAGTTTTGGCACATTTGATCTAAGCTATCTCAGACATGGTCTACTTGATAAAAAGAGACAAAACGTTTGACATTGGAGCTTTCTGCCATTAGTTTACGGCTGACTATACACACGCACAAGGGAAAGATAACATTAGAGCCTTTTCTAGGCCGTGGACTGGGATTAATATATACATCTGAAGAATTGGGGGTGTTGCCATTCAGAAAGTCATGTAAGGGAAATAATTCCCATGCATTAAATAGTTCTTTTCCCCTTTCTGAGCTATGATCACATTGGCGTTTCTACTTGTTTGTTTCCTCAAAAATCGCACTTGTTCTTGGCGTAGTTCACAACACTTGTCTACTCACTTTAACCCTTCAACCTTTCTTCAATCACACTTTCCGGTGTGGTGACGGAGAGAGGGTTACCACTACAGAAGCAAAACTGACTCCATACAGAGGCTTGATTGTTGATAGCATCATGGAATTCTTTCACACTTGTTGAGCAATACCGTTTTCGATGCAGGTGGTGCAGAGGAAAAAAACAAGACTTTGTGCAACTAAGTCCATTGTCACTGTCAATGGGAAGTTTCCAGGTCCCACCGTCTACGCAAGGGAGGATGACAGACTTGTTGTGAAGGTCGTCAATCATGTTCAAGAAAACGTAACAATTCACTGGTATGATTTGAATTTCCCATCTGAATTCTCAAGTTATTTCATACATTTCGGGACTTTTTTTATATGCAAGAGAAGAGCAAACACTAAATAATTAGAACATTGTTTGATCTATTACTAAGTTCATAATTTCATATTGCAAATTTACAGGCATGGAGTCAGACAACTTAGGACAGGCTGGTCAGATGGACCTGCATACATCACCCAATGCCCTATACAGTCGGGGCAGAGCTATACCTACAACTTCACCCTCACAGGGCAACGAGGTACACTTCTTTGGCATGGACATGTTAACTGGCTAAGGGCAACAGCTCATGGTGCCATTGTCATCCTCCCCAAAAGGGGTGTTCCTTATCCATTTCCCAAACCTGACAAGGAGGAAATCATAGTATTAGGTGAGCCAAAAAATATTGTTTGATTTGATATTGCAACTGTACTTGAAAACTGAGTTCAAAGTCTGATCTTCAAGATCCAAAAATGCAGGGGAATGGTGGAAGTCAGATGTAGAAGCTGTGATCAACCAGTCTTTGCAGTTAGGTGTGGCACCTAATGTATCAGATGCGCACACTATTAATGGCCTTCCTGGACCTGCTCCAAATTGCTCTTCGAATGGTACTTGATTGGAGAATCTTTAAAATTCCACGACGCATAAAAAATAAGAAATTTGCCCGGCAAGAAAGTGCTTTGAAAGTTCAAGCAATTTACACCCCTCTGGCTAAATTAATCTTATACTGAAATCATAAATTTACCACAAACAATAATAGCATAGAGATTTACTAGCGATAAGGTTGAATACTGAATATAAAGGGAAATGTTTATCCATTCCACTCTGCATCTCGTTCTCTAACTTGATATTGATAAATTTGCAGGTTACACCTTACATGTTGAAAGCGGAAAGACTTATTTGCTCCGGATAGTTAATGCAGCACTAAATGAAGAACTCTTTTTCAAGATTGCAGGGCACCAACTGACCATTGTGGAAGTTGATGCTAGTTATGTCAAGCCCTTTAAGACAGATACCGTATTCATCGGTCCAGGTCAAACTACAACTGCAATCTTAACCGCAGATCAGGATGCTGGAAAATATCTGATAGCCATATCTCCCTTCATGGACACCACTGTGGCCACTGACAACCAAACTGCAACGGGTGTAATTCGCTACAAAAGCACTGCTGCTTTTTCCCCCACTGCTCTCACCACCATTCCTCCAAGAAATGCAACTCCAGTAAGTAACAGTTTTATGGAATCTCTTCGATCGCTTAATTCAAAAGAGTATCCTACCAATGTCCCCTTGGAAATCGATCATTCATTACTGTTCACTATTGGAATTGGTATCAACCCTTGTGCTACATGCCAAAATGGAAGCCGGGTTGTGGCAGCTATCAATAACGTAACCTTTGTTTTGCCAACGACGGCTCTACTTCAAGCACATTACTATGGAATAAGCGGAGTTTATACAGAAGATTTTCCAGGAAACCCTCCTACACCATACAATTACACTGGTACTCCACCAACAAATATACAGACAACAAATGGCACCAAAGTTTTCAAATTGGCCTTCAATTCTACCGTTCAGGTAGTAATCCAAGGCAACAGTATTGTCGCACCAGAAAGCCATCCAACTCACCTTCATGGCTTTAATTTTTTTGTGGTTGGAAAGGGATTAGGCAATTTTAATCCGAATACTGATCCAAAAAAATTTAATCTAGTTGATCCTGTTGAGAGGAACACCATCAGTGTACCAACTGGTGGATGGACCGCAATCAGATTCAGGGCGGATAATCCAGGTAAAATCTCAAAGCTCATTTGTATTCCTACTTTCCGATTTTTACCATGATTCTGTGATGTTAGAAATTTTTATGCTTAAGATTGAATAGCCGTCGAGTTAAATGTACGGTAAGGACTAAGTAAGCGGTGGTGTACTTCATGAAGATGAGAGTGCACCACAAGGCCTTTCAAATTTCTCAGTAGTTCCTGAAAGCAAATATAGATTTGAAGTGGCACGGAGCCTTTTCAAATATAGATTCTACCTCAAGCAAGACCCTTAGAAAGCAATCAGTGTTTCGGAGTTTTTTTTTTAATATATATATATGATGGGAAGAATATTTTGAATCGACTTTGTCCTGATTTGTGCTACAAATTTGGTTTCTGCAGGTATTTGGTTTATGCACTGTCATCTAGAAGTACACACGACATGGGGGCTTAAGATGGCATTTCTGGTGGAGAATGGTAATGGCCCTAATGAATCCATCTTACCCCCTCCAACTGACCTTCCAAAATGCTAATCATCCGGAACCGCCTGGCTCAAGGACGCCATTAGAGGGGCTGTTTATCTGCTATTATTTTCTCAAAGAGTACGAGAGGAGTACATATTGGTCCAAGATGCACATAAAGACGACTAAATTATGGACTCAGGGAATAAATGGCTAGAAATTTGATTTTTTTTTTTTTTTAAAGTAGCGAGTTCAATCAATCAAGAAACACCTAATTAATAATCTCCCGCCGTTATATTTAGTTCTGTCCTGCACTTGTTGTTTTGCCCGTGAAGTATGTATGTAAAATTGATGCATTTTGTGGAAGGTTTGATAAAATTTATTCTATAAAACCCATTGAAAATCACGTCCTAAGCACATTTCTTATTGAGCAATTTTTTGTCATAATAAATAATTAAGTACTTAGTACTTATCTCTCCAGTATAATTCCCCCGTGAAAGATAAAATCGTTGCGCGTATGCATTTGTTCGGCTAATCAGTCCAAAATAGTGGATACGCACTCAGATGAAACTTTCGAGCTTCATAAAGATCTGATCACACCAATTGCTTCCTTTTGCGAAATGAAGTGTGCCAAAAGCCCAATTGACTAATGAAATTTTGCCGACAAAGTAGTCTTGGTCCACTGGCCATACAATAGAACAGGAGAAGAGAAAATGACTGGTTTGGAAACAAATTTTTTAGTTAGTAAAAGCATTCATCAAGCAATCACGTTGTACTTCCTCCGCGCACATATCGGGCTTGGGCTGGGTTGGGGCGCCTGGCCGGGTCGCAGGGGATTAGTCGGGTCCCGTAAGGATTGACCCGGACACCCCTATGTAGACAAAAACAAAAAAAAAAACAATCACGTTGTACTTTCTAGGGGAAAAATGGGGTTACTTCCCCTTTTGCACCCTTTTACTACATCTCAATTCTCATTAAACAATAACCATAAAAAATTTCAAAATTAGAGGGAAGAAAGGATCTTGGGGGATCCAAATTGAAAATATGGTACAATTTAGGAATAAAATTGTCCTTAATTGAAGCTTAAGGACCAAAATAAAAGCAGATGTAGTTTAGGATTTAAAGTGTTCCAATTTAGAGTTTTAGAACTTAAGTGAGGATTAAAGTATAGTTGAATTCTCGAGGGCACAAAATGGAATTAACCAAAAAGAGGGGTGGGGGGTCTATCGACTCGGTGCTTAATTGCCATTTTTTGTTAAAAAAATTTTACATTTTTCATAAAATATATTTTTTAATTACCTTTTTTATCTCACAATCTCATATACATCAAATTTTTTTAATATATTTTTCTACAAAAATTTCAAAAAGGGCAATTCAAACGGCCTCCTTAAGTAGTCGAAAGTCCAATTATGAAATGAAAATTTGCCAACAGAGTAGTACTTGCCCAGTGGCCAATGGGCAGAAAGAGGGGCTCTACTCTTAAGATGTTGAAAATAAAAAGGGCAAAAGGTGGTTCCAAAGATCCAATACCAGCGCGCCAGGTAGGGGTCGAACCTACGACTTTCTGCTTAGGAAACAGACGCTCTATCCACTGAGCTACAGGCGCAGATGTACTGACCGACCTCTGGCTGACTAACATATCTAAATCATATACATAAAATAATCTACATATCTCATGGTCGCATTTGAAATGATTTTGATAAATGCAACCAAAACAGAAACATTTATACCAATAAGCTCCCATTGTGGATCTGAATTATTTGATCTCTCGTGTACTCAGAAGACATATAAATTGGAGCAACGGCTGGAGTTTGCTAGTAAAATAAAAAGAATTATAAATATGACACTGTTCGAGTTCGACTCGATTCGAATGCATTATTCTTACTTGATACAAAATACATTCAATAGCTCTCATTTGTATATATATATATATATATATATATATATATATATATATATACTTTGTCCAAAATAAACAAACGCGGGTTAGTGTTTGGAATAAAAATTCTAAATCTTACAAAAGAACAGAATAAAAGAGATTTGAAAAGCCTAAGAAGGAAATTCATAATTATTTGGTGTCGGATGCCCACCACGAGGTGAAATGGGTGGTGGGTAGCATAAAAAACTTGTGCCATTGCCGCTAGTTCTGAATCATGATCCATATCCATTTCCATCTGAGAGCCGCCGGGCCAACCTAAGCTGAGCATGTAGACCAGACCAGATCGCTACTACTAAGTAATAACTGCCAAGTAGCAGAGCAGTCCCAGCACTATATAAACGACACCAGACTGCAACAGTTTTGATCAACCGCAACTATCATGGATTGTCTCGTCTTTCGTATTCAGACCTGAAGAGTTTGAGATTGATAGCTTTCAATTTCAACCAACGTTCGTACATAGTTTTGATGTCACCTTTCCTCTTTCTCATTCTGCTTTCTTTTGCTTTCATTCACGATCATCACCACCCCCATCTACGCTTCTCTACCACTGCTCCCACCGCCTACTACTAGGTACTATCGCTGTTTTGATTCCCTTCCCTCTTTACTGTACCTGTTTTCCTTTACTTCTTTCTCTCTTCTTTGACCCGTTACGAATTTTCCCGCTCCATCCTCACTCGATTTTTCAGAATTATTCTCATTTCTCTTCTGGGTTTGGTTTTTCTTGCAGATTGAGCAGAGTATCAAGGGACTCTTTCACCGCTGTTTATTCTTCTAGTTTTTCCCCCTTGGTACTTGTACTCTGGTTAAGAAACGGAAAAAGCAAGGGTTTTCATTTTTCAAGGGATTGCTTATTTGTGGATTGTGTTTAGTGGCTGAGTGACTTGACATTGGAATTGTTGAGGGTTCTAAGAGGTAAGATCAGTTGGCCAACTTGTACTTTTTCCAAGATTCCATTGATTCTGTAAAGGTGGGGGGAATTCTTCTGCTAGATTCTTCGTTTTGTGCTGTTTATTGAAAAGGGCTTATTCTGATTCTCGATAAGTGATTCTGAAATAGTGCCTTTTGGTTCACTGAAAAAATTCCAACTTTTATCTGTCTTCTTGGAATATATATCTTCAAAAATATGCTTGTGGTTAATTGAAGAAGGCTTTCAGATATTGCTAGCTATGGAAACCTTGTATCCAGCTTCCTACATAGTGAATTCAGACTTGTTGCTGAAAGAGCTTAAGAGCACAAAATGGACTAAAGAGGAGAACAAAAGATTTGAAAGTGCTCTGGCAATGATTGATGAGAAATCTCCAGATAGATGGTATAGGGTGGCAGCTATGATCCCTGGAAAGTCGGTGTGCGATGTGATTAATCAGTACCAGGAATTGGTGGCAGATGTTAATGATATAGAAGCTGGTTTGGTTCCAGTTCCTGGGTACTTGGCCTCTTCTTTCACTCTGGAATTGATGGATAATCGAGGCGGCTTTGCCACGTTTAGGAAAAGAGGAAGATCTATTGATCAAGAAAGAAAGAAAGGGATACCCTGGACAGAAGAGGAGCATAGGTGAATCTTCGAAACTCTGTTTTTTTCCTTTACTTTTTCTTATTGGAAGCAATTTCTATGGTCATCTCTGTTGCATAAATACCGTAATTCGCTGCTTGACAAACGAAAGAATGGTTAAAGCGTCAGTTTGGACCAACACTGTAGCCACAAAATAGGAGAAAACTTTTAGTTACGAGCACTTGATCTTATCATCTATTAGTATGAACTTTGTTGGTGATGTATGTGGCTTTGCTTTCACTTTTTATGTAGTAACAAGCGTGGAAATTTTATAAACGATGCTGTTTTATAACTAGCAGTGTGACTCTACAAAACTAGAAAACTGATCAAGGTGCAAGTTCAAGCCACATAGGAGCTCAGAACTAAGATCAGCAAATATTACTAGATGAATTTTTCTTAAGGGCTGATGCTTCTAAAAAAAATATTTTTTTTTCAAATCTTTACTCTTCTTAGTAGGTCAACCCAATAGTTTTCCGTGTTGAGCTTCAAGAACTTATTTTTGGGCTAGATATGTTGACATTCTTCTTTGTGGCAACCAAAATAGGAGGTTTCTAATGGGGCTTCAAGCTCATGGTAAGGGGGACTGGAGGAACATATCCAGGAATTTTGTGATATCCAAGACTCCAACCCAAGTTGCCAGCCATGCTCAGAAATACTTTCTAAGGCAGCTTTCAGGAGGGAAAGACAAGAAGAGACCAAGCATCCATGACATAACAACAGTTCAACTTCCAAATAAGACTCCATCTGAGGATAACAAATCGCCTTCTCCAGACAAGTCCGGGCTTTCACCTGTGCAGAAATCCACCAATGCATCCAACATGTTGTTTGACTGGAACAACTCAAATGATGGAGTGTTGATGGTTTTTGACTCGTTGGACCCTAATGAGTCCTTAGGATCTCTATTTGATATTGCTACACAAGGTCGTTATGCTGCTGGGATCCGTTCTGCCAATTCGAAGTTCCACATCCAACCAACGAAGTATGTACTTGGGTGAAGGACAAAATGCCACTCCGGTCAATGAAATCAAGTGCAAAACTTGAATTCATTCTCGTATTAAGGACTATGCCTTCTTCATGTATTCTTGTAAATCCATGACATCTAGAAAAGGGCATTATCCTGCTAGGTATCTTTCATACTTGAGACTGTAGGTGAAGAGTCTGTAAGTTCCACTTCCTGAAAATTCGAGTGGATCAATCATTTTGCATAATTGTCCTTTCATTTTCCAAGCTAGTGTATAATCATGAAGTAGACGACGGCCGGCCATCTCTCAGGCACAGCACCAATGTCCAACAAAAGAAAGATCTGTACATCACATTGCAGCTAAGGATGTAGCTAACAGTTCAATTTCCATTTCATCATATAATCATTTCATTTATCACAGTGGTTCCTCTAATTCCTTCGGGACTAGACCAGTAGCTTCCTTATGGTTTCATTAGCGAATCTTATCATTGATGATGTAAGCACGTGATATTATTGCCTACAAATACAGGAAAAAGAAGCTGATAGCTTTTTTTAGGCTCTTTTTTTTTTTGTTTTTTTGTGGCTCTGGTAAGTTAATCGGGAAAGCTGGCATTTCCTCTCAGGAAGGTTCGTGATAATTTATGAAATTTGCATTGTGGTTTTACTTGTGGAACAGTTGCATCACGACCATTATGTTATGTTCAATCACAACCCCCATAACCATAAGCCTATATTTGTGATTTGCCCAGTCAGATGGAGTCTGTAGGCGAATTAGATGACTCAGGCAGCACTCTGGAATTCCACAGCGTCTGATTGGCGATTGCTCGTTTTAATTTCACCTTGGCCGCTTTCCGCCATGCTCAAGACTGTTCACTTTGGCCAAGTTGACTCAGCTCCATCACCATCACTTTTTGTCGAGCTGACTCTGCATTCCACTACTTAAAAAACGCATCTTCTACTTTAATTCAATGTAGAACACAGAGAAGAGAAAAGAAAAGATCCATGTGATGTGTGTAATGTGGCGTTTGATTTAATTCTCTTGGTTTATTTATTGGGTCCAAATTGCATCTTTTCTCTTTTTCAAGCCATTGGTCGTCTGTGGCTTTCCTATTTAGCGGCACAGGTTGAGCTTCTCTTTCAAGTCTTTAGAGATATCATTAGCTTTTCAGAATCTGGAATCACACTTTTGCCAACCCCCCCCCCCCCCCAAAATTTTCTTTTTTTTTTTTAAACAAAAGAAAAACATCTAATAAAATCCTTTTGAGATTTAGCTTTCACACTCGCATCGAATGTAGAATAGCATGATGATTTAAACAGAATAAAATCCTGTCTCTCCTTTGACCTTGGGCTCCTCCTAGCTATTAGCTAATTTGGCTAGCATGAATGGTTCTTCCAAGTTTTTCTTTGAAGCCATCATTTTGTTCATCTGGTTCTAAAGTGGGTGTCTGGTTAAAAATAAATTGTAAAATTTGAATTTATTTGACCGTATGAGCCAAGTTATTATCCTGTGTTTGCCAGCCACTATTTCTCCAGTCATGATGTGCTAAATGCGAATCCATGTTATGGCATTTTACCTGATAACCTTCTTCTTGTTAAATCAAATATGGGAAGCTAAGTAAGCTTTAAGCTTTGTTGCTTTTCCTGTTCTTCTTTTTTCCCTTTTCTGAAAAGATGGGTTTCACTCTCTCAAAATTTGGGATCTCATACTAAAGCTTTCTCAAGAAAGCGGGACGAAATTGGCAAATCATATCAATGCAACCCAGAACAGCAAACCACCCCACCCCACCCCAACCAAAAAAAAACCCAAGAAAAACCATATCGCTTAGAGTTACTGATCACAATTCACAAAGCCCCGGAAGAGAGGGGTGCCCACAAGATGTCTCAATTATTTATAGTTTTCTACTTGTAGTTAGTAGTTACTAGCCTAGTCCACATTGCAAATAGGGAGATACGTACATTCTGTATTCAACCACTAAACATATCATCAGATTGTGCTCTATCATTATTTTCTTGAATGTTTTGATCGAACCCTTCATGACATGTTAGAAATTAGCCTTTCTTTTCGACAATAATACTAGGTAAAGTTGATTTAATGGCACTACGTATCTGAAGGCATTATGTAATGAGATGCCAAACAGGAAATAAACTCAACCTAATAATGAATAATATGGTGCGATGTGAACCTTGATTTTACAAATTGGCTCCATAGGCCAAATTTTACTTTTTAACTTGTCCCGCTTTTGGATGCTCCTCGAACCAATGATTAATGTTATACTGACAGGGTAACAGTTTCATCAAATTCTTGTGAAAAGTGAGATACCAATATATAGCTTGAAGCTTTTTCTTCCTTTATATATATATTTCTTTTCAAAATGATATACGAGCTAGCTATGACATAGTGAGTTCATCTGGTACGAAGGAGGGTTTTATGGGGACTGGAAATTAAGTGGACTGATCACTAAAACTGCAAGTGGTTGGCTTTCCGCAAAGAGAAATGAAGCAGACAAATATGGTGCTTCCTAAAATGTCGTCTTGTGATTATATCTAGCTAGCCCGCGTATAGAATAGTGCTCGGTACTTGCTGCCCTCAACTCTTGCCGCAGCCTTGCAGCTAAAAAGTAAAAAATGGCAAGAAGCAGAAGAAGAACGACCATCTCTCCAACTTTAGTAATAGAAAGTTCAAAGGCAACTTGCATACGTTTTTGCTATTATATACACAGTTGTTCAAGCCTTTTTAAAGTGAAGGACGAAACTAAAATTATTGGTAAAATGCATGCATGAACCACAAAGTAGCTCACCTTGAAATAATTTAACTTTCTTACTCTATTTTTATAAATGCCACTTTCATGGATCGCATGTCCAAAATTTTTATAATCACTGCAGATGTACATGAAAGACGATTCACGAAAGCATATATTACAGCACAAAAGCCACTGCGGGCTGCGCCTGAGACGTGAGAAATGTTGCTCTTGATTTGATGAGCAAGGTTTTTCATTTGCGTCAATATCTATAGTTTCTTGACTGTTATAAATTGCATATGTAGTTTAGTTCTCATATCATTAAAGCTTCAGGACTCATTCTGATGGGCCATTTAAAGATATGAATCTGGATGCTGCATTTGTTCGTCCCACCAGCCCTGCAAATCCTATCACCAGAGAATACAGTAGGATACAACTTTATAGCGTGGCAAGGAAAAGTAGATCTTACTCGGGATCCAACCCTTGAAAAGATATCTTTTTTTTATTTTTTAAGCTTTTTCTATTTCATGCTTGAGTACTGCAACTTTTTCCTACGTTCCATCGCGTCATTTCCAAATCATGGTTTAATTTTGTCATCCCTCAATCCTCATCCGCTGTTGAAAAATCTCTCGTCATTACCGCTGTTATTCGTTATCATCTTCCTTTTCCTCAGCATTTTCTTTTACGATAGTGCTACCTTTTTACGAAATCTTTGCAAGCAAATTGGAGGAGCCTTCCATTTTCCTATTTTCTCCTGAAGATCAACTAGGATAAGGAAAGAGGTTGAAGTTCAAGGCTTCTTATTGTCAAGTACTAGTGGAAAACGCAGAAGCGTGTACAAGTTAATGGAGAATTTTGACACAGGAAAAAGATGGAAGTTATTTTGAGTTGAATGGTTTATTCTTAGTAGAATAGATATTTAATGAAGACACAAATGAGATTCTAAAAATTGAAAAATGACGCAACAGTTTAGCACCAAAAGTTCTTAGTCCTCCTACTTATAACCAACTTTTTTTTTTGGGGAAGAAAATTGCTGTATCCAAAAATGAAAAAAAAAAAAAAAGACTGCATTTGAAAAATGAGCTAAACGAAACAGCCGAAAGACCATTCATGAATAATCTAATAATATCAATATGCTATTAAAAGAATCTCTCGCTATTAAAAGAAAAAATTGGTAAGGGAAAAGGTAGAAGTTTTCATATTTAGGTAATGAAAAAGGTAGAAGTGATGCTAAACCAAATAACTCGATTCGAACTTACAAGCTATTCAGTCAATAGCTAAATTTGAGCGTGCTTTAACCTTGCTCAAGGTCCAGTTTGAACTGCTCGTTTGAGATCAAAATTCTTGTACTCGAAGGCTCAGCGAGCCTAATTGAGCTTTTTATAATATATGTTTTTATTTTTGTATTTGTTATTATGAAATGTCAATTATATCCTTTATTTAAAATTATATGTTAGTTTTTATTATATGGGCTCGATTAGACTCGAATAGGTTCAATTAAGATTGATTAGACTCGATTACATTTAATTAAATTCAAATTCAAGCAAGATAAATTAAAATCGAGTTCGATCTCAAGTTCAACTTTTAAAAGCTGGTCAAATTTGAGTCGAACTCGAATAGCGTAGTGACCTACTCGAGTTCGAGTCCGCATTGTGATTCATGCACATTCATGTACTTAATGAGTCCGATAGTGGTGTGGTGTGTAGTTATTGATTTAGTGTCTCGTATTAATTTGAGGTAAAGTTGGCGAATCAACGACAATCTTTTTTAACACTAGTAAATTTTAGTGTAACAGTAATTTTTGATAAAAATATTAAAATTGCTCTCCTCAACTCAACCTAAACACGGTACCATCATAAAGTGACTTAATAGGGATATTTTTGTTAATCAGGAAAAAAAAAAAATCTCGAACTAAAATTGAGAATGTTCATTTGCCGTTCTTTAAAACATTTCCCAATTCTAGTGAACTTTTATTTTTTCCAGTAGGTCAACAAAGACTTTACACACACACAAAAAAACTTACTTTTCCCTTTATTGAAAAGAAAAATAAAACTTCACACGAGAAAATCAGTAACGCCGGTCGGGTCGTTAGGTTGCAGAAAATTTAATTGGGATTATCTGTTCTCTAACACAAGACCTGTGGCAAAGCTCCATAGAAGCATATTTTTGAATTAAAAATGCTTATTAATCTCTTCCGAAGGCTGGGGAGCGTGAAATCAAATTCTAAAGGGGACATTGATTTATTTTCATGTTTGCGAATCAAAATAATGCACATATATTCGGAATCAATATCGTATCATATATTCGGGAATCAATCCCCCCTTGTCTACTTTGGCTTCAAATTTACTGTCAGTATCGTTGCTTCTATTTCTTCCTTTTTTTTTCTCCTGATAATTGCATGGATCGTTGCTGTTGGATACAACTAGATTTTAGATCAAGTCACATGTTAACATCGGTGGCCGGCGAAGTCAATGGCATCTTATCGGAATATAGGAACCCTGCAACGCATCGTTTTGCAATAAATATGAGAATGTCAACTCAAATACTAATAGAATGCAACGCAGGTCAATTCCCCATCGTTTGCGAAGGAGCGAGTATACATGGCACCTACTTACTGGATCATTCATTTATTCCGACAAATGGCAAATGGTCTTAAGAGTCTGATGGAAAAAAGCCAGAGTTTGAACCATTTCCTGGATGACAATAAGCTTAAGGCAGATAGGTAAAAGCTTATTGGACCCGAATGATCGTCCATATTCAAATTTTCGTTCAAAATTTGGCACGGGATCGAAAAAATTTGCCTACTTCCCACACAAACTGAACACATATGTGTGACAGCTGAAACTGCTACAAGGCCGCAACAACTCGTCATCTCCTGAAACTTTTTAAGTAACGGCTAAGTATAGCGAGTCAGGAAGTAAAGTCACCTTGTGATCACCAGAAAGCTTGCTTATTACAAGGGAACAAAAACGTACAGGAATATTGAAATGAATAGAGGAAAAACTTGTCCCCCAGAAAAAAAAACCTTGAATTTATGAACAGCAGGCTTAACCAAGAAGACTCAACTGAAAGAACAACAAAATCTCCGAGATGGTGGTGTATATACAAGTTCATATAGCAAGAAAAGCTGCTGGCTCCAAAGGTACAACAGTTTCCGGAAAATCAGTTCTCTGTCCGGCAAGTGAATAATACGCAAGTATATGAGCAGGATGATCATGTACAACATCTTCACCATTTGGATTATTAACAAGAACACCCCTTGCAGGAATCAATTCAATGTTCCAGTAGTGGCGCACCATGGCTAATAGATCCTGCCCATTCACAGATGATGCCCTATAACCTTGCACCCACAAATACCTCAGGGAATTTAACTGCAATACAGCGAGAGCAAGTGCTTGTTCGCTGAAGCAACAGCCCCTCATTTCCAGCTTTTGCAGGCAAGGACAGCCTCTAGAAAATGACAGAAGACCAGCGTCTGATTCCCCTACACAACCAAGAAGCATCCATCTTACATTTGGGCTGTACTGCCCAATATAACTGAGACCAACATCAGTGAGACCCCCAGCCCTAAGATACAGAGCAAACCTTTTAAGCCTAGAGCAACCAATTAACAGAGATCGAACTCCATTGTCAAGTGGAAGATCAGTTATCTTTTCTTCTCCATCCAGCAATACCAAGCGAAAATCACAAAGGTTCTGCAAGTATCTCCCCATACACTCCAGAGCCTCATTTGTAATATCAGAAACATATACAGCCAAATATTCCAGTTCAGTGCATCCCTGAGCAAGGACTATTAATCCTCTTTGTGAAACAATACCTTCTTCATCCTCCATTTCTTGTTCATCAGCACCTCTTTCAATCCTCAGCCTTTTTAACCTCTTGCAATAATGAGCAAGAACCTCCAATCCTCTATCTCCAATCACATTCCTCGTCTGTCCACACAGAAGACAGAGAGAGAAATATCATAAGTAGTTCGGTACGCTTAAGTAGTTCAGTACATCAAGCTTCCACTTTCTACCACAAACATTAGTAAAAGCATTTTTACCACCGGTAAAAATTGAAAGCAAGTTCATTACTCTTTAAAACATATATTGTATCCCAGGGTACTTAAATCTAATGCACCAAGCCACCTTCCATTAAGCTGTACATAAAAAGCTAATACTTTTCAAATCAATTGTTTATTTGGGTCTGGGACTAAAAGTAACAGATCACAAACAATTCCATCAATTACGGAACAGCTAAGATCAATTTATATGCAAAAAAATTGCATATAGATCAATGAAAGTGCCAATCCTACATGAAGAACCAGATATGAGAACTTGTTACATACAGATTCCTACATTATCTTTTTCATTGAAAAAAAAAAAAGGTAAAACTACTTATAGTGGGAGCAGTGGCAGAACTTTCAGTTTTACCTCAAGAATTTCCAATTTAGGACACCTTTGCAATAAGATACAGTGGCCTTCTGTGTCAAGAAAAGCATAAAGAAGATCCAATTTTCTAAGGCGGGCAGCAATAGGAAATACAATTGGCATTTCACCATTTCCCAGGTATGTCAGACCCAACTGGCATAATCTTTGAGGAAATGTCACAGCAGAGTATCTTCCTAGTTGGTCATTCGAATCACCATCACCATTCAGTTCTGGTTGAGCATTAAAGGAACCACCGGCAAACTCTTCAAGGGTAACTGCAGCTCGAAAGAAGCCAACAAGATCTAAAATATCACAATCACTAATCTTTAAACAGACTAGAGGACACCTTCTGGCAATTAGCTCAAGGTCTTGAAATTCAACTTTGTCAAGATCTGTCATGTAGAAGTTCAAATGTTCAAGACCTGTGTGATTCAATGCAATTTCATGGAGCCACTGACCATCATGCTCCTTTATGATGGTGCTCTCTTCCAAAAACAAGGTCTTTAAATTCCTGCAAAGACAGAAAGGCAATTGGAAAAAGGAACATGAGGGTAAGCACAGGGAAAGATATGAGAAGAAAACCCATACAATCATAGACAAGTAAACTCAAGATATTCTATAAACAAATACCATTACAAGTGCATGGAAAAATGCTTTGAAGGTAAAACCAAAAGAATTGTTCACTCGTAACTAACTCGTCTGTTCACTTGTTAAATTATCACTTTTAAGCACAAGAGTAAATTTCAGGGTCTTTTCCCAAACAGAAGCCATCCTTTTTTACCATCTCAGGCGCCGATTATGGACTGAACAAACTACAAGGGGAACTCACACTACAATGCCACCAAATCCAAGTCTTTTCCTACAGTTCATACATAAAAGGAAAGAAAGCATAATGACCAAGAAAGAGAGGAAGCAGTTTATGGCAAACAAGGCAAACATAGCCAACAAGAAGCCAGCAATATCAATTTTTTCCTTCATTAGTGCCTGTAAATTGATTGTTTAGACCATTAGTCCAAAATCAGTCATAGAATTATCTTCCAAGTTCCTAAGCCATGAGGTCCTTCAGCTTAGGGTTTAAGCATAGACAGTGTGCTAACTCCACATTTAGATACGCAAGTATCAGCCACAAACTTATGGCCAATTTGCATTAAATTTACATCAAAGTCCCAGACTAAAATGTAGCTCTCTTGCTGGATGTCAGGATACGACAACTGCAGTTTCCACACCCTGCATAGCACCAGACTGTAGCTAGTGCATAAAGATAGATAGCTCACATAAAATGCCAGTGTCTGCTCATATCAGTTCAATACCTCTTCTGAAATGAAGCTAGACTGCAACATGCATGTCTATTCTTCTCGACGAAGGGCTGCAGTCTATGCCAAATGAGGCCTGGGGTCTACTGAACTCAGGTCAACTTCACTGTTCAATGATACACTCACTTTAAATGACGCCATGCATTATGTCTGCACCTTACTCTCCTAAAATACACCAAATTGCAAGTACCAGAGGTGCACAAAAAAGGGTCAACACTTAAAGCTGACCACACTAGATGCTGGTCAACATTCACGAGCCCAAACACTCTGACAGACATTTATGATGCGTGCATGCTGATATGTTGATAATGAAAATGCATGACAGAGATTTCTCTATTGTTGCTCGACAAGCTGCTTAGCAGCATATATTCAAGTTAATTTCAAGATTTGCTGGACACAGGAAGTCGTATTAACAAGACAGTGTAAAGAGTTAGACTTGAAAAAATATCGGCCACTAAGGAAGGCAAGGGCAATTTGAAAAAAATGGCTCATAAAATCAACCCTCGAAGGAAAGGGTCTACAAAGACTGACTAGTCCTAAGCATGCATTCTCTTCGATTCATATTGCATACCTTCTCAAGAGGGAACCAGCCACTCTCAATTTAGCGTGTTCCAAGTTATTTGACTGGCCTAAGCGTCAAGTTTTATTGTCCATTTCCTTGCAGTAACCACACCAAGAACATAAAAAGATGGAATACAAGCTACTTCCTATATACAAATGAACCGCTAGAATAATATAGGCTATTTTCTACAAATTAAATGACAGTGATGAACCCAAGAAAAGTAGAGGCTATTCTCTCCAAACAAGTTTAAAAAATTAAGAGAGCAGAAAAGACGAGAAACTCTAAATTCCATATTCAGATTAACAAAAGTTTCAAAATTACGTAATCTTAGTTGAAATTTTGATTTTGTACATGAGACTAGAAAATCAAGGATATGAAGGCAAATAACTATCATTTTGGTATTGAATATACACGCTGGTTTATAGTCCACATTCTCATGCTCAAAATGCTATGCCATCTATTACTGGTATAAGATACTAAGAGCAAAGTACGAGTTCTCCAGAACAGTCAGGCGAATATATCCAATAGCAGGCTCCAGAGTAGGGAAAAATCTCGGAGACTGATGATTAAAAGGTCCATAACCAAATAGGCAGACGCCAAGTGCTATCCCTTTTGGATACCAAAATTGGACTTTCGCGTGAATATCTTTCTTTCACTTCTTCTTTTCCTCTCTAAACTTACATATTCATCAGCACCTTTATTCAGACTTGCGGCTAATAGAAAATGCATAATTACTTAACCCACATAGTCCTTCTGCCTTAACCCCTAGAAGTCCTACACGACTTCAGCACCTGACATTAATCAACATATACGGTAATCCTTTAATCAATTTAACCCAATATTCAGAAACAACATACTCACCAAAGAAAAAAGTATTAACATAATTTAAATTAACCACATAAAAATCAAATCTACAAACACTGAATACCACCGAAAACTACGTCCGAATCTCGCCCAAACATACAATCAAGAAAATAATTCACTAGAACACATTTGAGAAGTCAAAATAGATCATTAACTACAATACAGACAACACAGAGTGTGCGGGTGTGTGTGCGCGCGCGCGCATGTATGTATGTATGTATAAAAAGAAATAGATGAAAACCGGTATTACCTACAATACCGAGCGATATGGAGAAGCCCATGCGTAGTAAATCCGGAGCACTTATCCAGCTTAAGAACCTCCAGAACCCTACCTCTAGTGGTGGCAAGCAGCTCAAGATCCGCATCACTGACAATCATTCGCCTAAAGTGAAGCGATTTCATCTTTGGAAAAGATCTAGCAATTTCCCTAACCCAAGGGGTGACGTATCCGCCCCAATCCTCGGGAATCAAATTGAACATGGCGGCGCGTGGCTTCCCCTTGAGTTTCAAGGACTCCAGATGAGGGAAGCGGCGTGACAACTGGTCCGGCGTGGCCGTGTAGCAGAGCGCCATGGTGACGTGCTTACGTGTAATCGCGTCAATTTCATACCACCTCCTACACACCAGAGACACCGCGTCCCTGTCACGCGAGTCCGTGAGATAGGGTATGACTAACCCGTAAACGGTGTCGCATGCACTGATATTCATCCTCGCAGCGTTCCGATCCCCCATACCAACGATTCACATAGAAACAGATGTCAGAAAAAAAATTAGAAAGAAAATCGCTAGTACTTGAGCACTAGTTCCAGACTAGGAGGAGGAATGCTAGTACATCGATTTCAAGAAACGGGGGGGTTGGTGGGTGGTGAGGCTAAGACGGATGAATGTGCGGCTGAAGAGGCAAGAGAAAAGAATAAGAGGTGGTGGGGGCCGGAGGGGAAAGAAAAAATGGTGGAGGAAAAAGACGAAATGCTAATGTAACCAATGGGGAAGTGGACGTAAGACTCAAGAGAGAGGGGATGGGGAGGAGTGATGGTGGTGGGGGCACCGGGAAATGGGAGAATTTTATATTCACTGGTACTAGTTATTGGCGAGAACAGTGAAGTGATGAGGTGGCAGGGGGTAAATGGGGAAATGGGACGAGATTCGGGATTAATTGCCCGTAGATTCTGTTTGCGCCGGCATTATTATTTGAGCTGCTATTTACCTGGGGTTGAAGCGGGGGTGTTTGTGTAAGCCTTGGCTCTTTTGCTGCGGTTCCCCGTTCGCCTCCGGATCATTAAATATGGGTGCATGCTCCCCCCACCCCCCCTCTCTCTCTCTCTTTTTTTTGGCTTTATTGATTATTATTTGACTCAAGTTCGGAGTTTTTTTTTTTGTAAAGTGTTTCAAACTTTAATACTAAAATTATTTAGTTGATTTAGCTGCTTCACGAACCAATTTCAAATTAACCTTATTTATTTTGATTATTAAGTAGTTTGATTCATAAATAATAGCAGTAGTAATAAAGTTAATTTACATTGAGGAATACTAAAAGAAATGAGCATGTAGCTACTTTGTTGAGAATAATTTTGACCATCTCATGGGGAAAAGGAATTAGGTACCTAAACAGTAGTACTACTGCTAAATAAGCAAGCAAATACGGTCATAACACAACAAGCGATTTTGTGAAGCAAGCAAATCATGCTGTGGTTTTTTTTTCTTTTTTGACATAATAATAACATTCTTATAATCTAATTTATCCTATTATAGGGAGCTTATCCTATTATAGGAGTTATAACCTAATTTATCCTTTTATAGGAGGCGTTTTTCTCTTGGGTCCCTCTCCTTCTAAATTATAATAGATTAGATTATAGAAATTTTATTCTATAATCTATCATATTTTAGGGACATTTTTTCTCTCACATCCTTCTAGATTAAGATGGATTAGGAGGCGGTATTATAGGAAGCGCCTTTTTTTTCTTTTTTGCCATAACAGTAATATTTTTATAATCTAATCTGTCCTAAAGAAATTGTGTAAGGGGGTATGCTCAGCACTTTCTTTGAATTTTTTTTCACTATAAGTAAAATTCTGACCCCAATCTATAGGTCAAAGAGGAATATGGTCCATTTTTAATGACCACTAAACCAAAACTCAAAATGATTTAAAGGCTTTTCTCTACCTTGGTCAATACTAAAGGTAACGTAGTCCCTTTCCTTTTTCTTTTTTTTTTTTTAAATTCGAGAGGTAGGAGGGAATTACGAATGCAGTCCATTTTCAGCAACGGTACAAAAAGTTAACATCAATTTTTTTTTTTTTCTCAAACGATAACACTTTCATTAGCCAAATCAAAAGTTACAAAACAGGAGCATGTGCTCCTACATCTTTACTAGCTAAACTACATAGCCAGTCAGGAAATGATTCCTGCCACACCTTCTCATCTACCACTCGTAAGGCATATTTAGCCAAATGGTGAGCTACAGAGTTCACTCCCCTTCTGACAAAGGAGAAGGAACATTCAATGAAGTCCATTCTGAGCTTTAAAATATCAAACAGAATGACTCCCACACTTAGATATTCTGCACTCTTTACGTTAAGTTTGTCAATTATTGCTTTGCAATCCGACTGTAACACAATCTTCCCCCAACCCTTCTGCTTTGCAATGATCAAGGCCTTCCTGATTGCCATAGCCTCTTCCACAGCCGGATCCCCAATTCTATTTTCACTCCCTGCCCAGGCCCCCACCAAGGCACCATCATCGTTCCTTGCCACTATCCCCCATCCAACTTTCCTCTCTTGCATGTGCAAACTAGCATCAGTATTCATACAAATAAAACCTTTGGGAGGAGGAGTCCATTTGCCACCTACCATAGCTGCACCATCCCCAGTTCCTCTGCTCATATTAGCTTCAGAACCAATATTCCTGTACTCCAACCATTCTTGCACTGCTTTATTTACAGTCTGACCCGGGCACCTTTTTTCTCTATTGAAAAGAACTCCATTCCTTGCCTTCCACACCTGCCACAGGATGTTTATAGTAAGAGCAATATGGTCTCTCCCCTCCACCCTTTTTTGAGCCTCCATAAGACCATTCCACCAATGCCAGAAATTGTGTCTGAATTCCTGCAAACCATCCCACCTAATAGGAGCAGCTTTCCATATAAATTCAGCATTCTTGCAAAAAAACAGCATGTGTTCCAATGTCTCTGTCTGTTCTCCACATTGAACACATTTGTCATCTCCTTTTCCAGTTCTCCTTTTCAGCACCTCATTTACTGGTAGTATTCCCCTTAAGCACTTCCATATGAAATGTTTCAATTTATGTTTTATATTCAAACCCCATAAAAATTTCCAAGCTCCAGAGTTTGCCTCATTTCTACTGCTATCTCCCCCTCCTACCTGTGTGCCCCTCTTCCTGCTTGACATCTCCTTAGCCAGCACATAACCAGATTTGACAGTGTATTTCCCCGAGTTGGACCTAGGCCAAACAAATCTATCCTTACTACCACACGTACTCAGAGGGATGCTCCCTATTCTAGCACAGTCATCCTCATTGAAAAGCGTCTGTAACAAGTCCATATTCCACTTACCATTGCTAATGAGCTCCTGCACCTTTACTATCTGACACCCTTCTGGTTTCCTAGATTGCACCATTCCACTCTCACTATTAACTATCCATTTATCATTCCATATATTAACAGAGGTTCCATCACCAACTCTTTTACAAACACCCGTATTTAGCAAATCCCTGGCACTCAGAACACTCTTCCAAATCCAGGAATCCCTACCCCTTTCCTTCACTCTCCAAATTGATGAACCTTTAAAATATCTACCCTTAATCACCCTACTAACCAGCAATCCAGGATTAGTCAACATTCTCCAAAGCTGTTTAGCTAACATAGCTTTATTAAAGCATTGGAGATCCCTGAAACCCAAACCCCCTTTCCCTTTTACATCAGACAACTTCCCCCATTCAATCCAATGAATCTTTTTCTGCTCCTCACTATCCCCCCACCAAAACTTAGCCATTTCTCTACATATGTCCTTACATAAAGACTTTGGCAGCTTACAGCAGCTCATTGCATAGGTAGGAAGGGCCAGAATTACTGACTTCAACATCACTTCTTTACCTGCCTGACTTAAAAGTTTTTCCTTCCAGCCACCCATTCTAGTCACAACTTTATCCTTTATATAACTAAACACCTGTCTTTTTGGTCTTCCAATCACCATAGGAAGGCCCAAGTATCTGCTCTGTCTTGCAACCTTCATTCCCCCCAGCCCTCTCAGTACCTCCACTTTCCTACCCTCTCCTACATTCTTCCCAAAGAAAACAGAAGATTTTTCAACATTTACAATCTGACCTGAGGCTTCCCCATATAGCTTCAAAATCTGCATCACTTCATCAGCCTCCTCCTTATTAGCTTTACAAAAAATAAGAGTATCATCTGCAAAGAAAAGGTGAGATAAAGCTGGACAAGCCCGAGCCACTCTGAACCCAGTCAACCTTTGCTCCTGCATTGCCTTTTTCAACAGGTTAGAGAAACCTTCAGTAACAAGAAGGAAAAGGTAAGGAGATAAGGGATCTCCTTGCCTAATTCCTCTAGTTGGTTTCACAAAACCTCTGCTCTCGCCATTTATATTAAAAGAAAAAGTCACAGAAGACATGCACTTTAAAATCCACTTAATCCAAGTTTGACAGAATCCCATTTGTTCCATCATTTTCACCACAAACTGCCATTCCACTCTATCATATGCCTTTGACATATCTAGTTTTAGGGCCATAAAGGCATTAGATCCACTCCTCATATTGTTCAAACAATGAATTGACTCATGAGCAATTATGACATTATCAATGATCTGTCTCCCAGGTATAAAGGCAGATTGATTATCACTGATGCAATGCTTCAACAAAGGTTTTAACCTATTAACTAGAATCTTAGAGATAATCCTATAAACCACATTACATAGGCTGATTGGTCTGAACTGAGACACACAAACAGGATTATCAACTTTTGGAATGAGAGTTATCATGGTACTATTAATGGCACTTAACAGGTTACCTGAGTGAAAAAAGCTAGAGACAGCATTTATAAGATCAAATTTGATGGTATTCCAAAATTGTTGAAAGAAAATAGGCGTCATACCATCAGGTCCAGGAGCTTTGTTTGGATGAAGGGAGAAAACAGCTTTCCTGACTTCCTCTTCAGAAACAGGTCTCACCAGTCTTTGATTCATCTGCCTCGTAATCACCTGAGGAATTCCTTCCAAAACCATGTCAAAAAGCTGAGGATTAGAAGAAGTGAACAGGCCCCTAAAATACCCCTCTATTTCCTCCTCAATATCCTTCAGCACGTAATTGAGAGGTGTTCGAACGTAGTCATCCGGCACGTCGCATTCAAGTCATTGAATAATCACTAGTTGTCTAATTATCGTACTAGGCCTGCATTCTTGCTCCATTTCAGCATATTTCCTCATGAGACAATCTACAATTTAATCGTCACAAGGACTAAGCACATACATCTATCGAGAATTTGAGCCCCAAACTATCATTCAGAAAACATCTTGCGATAGTGGTACAAGAACTGCTCATGCTATTGGACAAGGAAATAAAAAAAAAATTTTGGGTTTGGGTCAAACGACAACATAGGCTTCTACCCCTATTTCTAGTCTATTATAGGAAAGGGAAGGTCCAACTAAATTAATTGGAGAACCGACGAGTATTAAATCACCATTCGATTAGATGAGTACACTATATACTCGTATGAATTTTAAGAAATCACATATAGTAACACAGTGATGAGAGGTAACACAGTGATGAGAGGCAAGACTTTATCCCCTTTCCCGTATCCCATATCCGTTGGTTTTTTTTTTTTTTTTTTTCAGTTGGAAGGTGTCCGGGCTCACCCCGACTAATCCTACCAACCCCGAGGAGAGCGGGCCCCACCGATCCTCAGGAAAATACCCCGGTTGCCCAGGCTCAGGGTCGAACCCCAGACCTGTCTCACCTAATGAGGCTACACAGGCCACCCGAGCTAACCGAGGGGGACCCATATCCGTTGGTTGATGGACAGGAATTTTATGATGCTCAAAATTGATGAAATAGCTTGTTAGCTGACCGGAGCAGAGCTTTTTCTATTTATGTTTTGCCTAGGCAACAGACTAAGGAGTACTCCACTCCCTATGTATTTGATTTGAGTATGATTTTAGCGAACCACGCCCAGAAAAAAGACGTGAAATGAAAGATATCACCAAGGCCATAGACCTGCGGATTTTCAGCATGTCCACTAATGTAAATATACTACTGTTGTTGTAGTACTAGTGTTTCGGAGCAACGTTGCTGGGGCGATTCCGGGTCTCCAACTCTCCGTCCAAGATCCATTACACCAGGAGCCTTCTGTTTCTTCTTTGTCTTTTTCTCTCCCCACATCAAAGTACGATAGCATACTAGTAATTTAATAAAAATGAATGGCTCAGCCCACAAAAATTTACTTAGTGCTCCGTTAAGAGTGATTGGAATCTAAGTAGTTTGCCCCACCCTAAAAAGAAGAGGAAATAATTTGGGCGAGGAAGAAGTAGAAGAAGAAGAAGAAGTGAAGTGAAAACAGGGGACCAGAAATGTAATCAGTGCAGAGGAGAACAAGCAAAGGGACACCACAGAGCAAGAGAAAGACGAATTTATACCTCCCATCTGCTCTTTAATCTCGATCATGGAATCCCATCCATCTTTCCAACTTTACTACTCCACAAATTACAAAATGAGCCCAGACCATTGACAATTAATAATTAAAGCTCCCTATCCTAGTCTGGAAGACCTCTGATAGTTTTCTAGTTATTATCCTTCACTGTATGCGACTTTCTTTTTTTTGGTTGCATAGCATAGGTGGTTTGATAAAGAAATGGATTACCAAAAGCTATACACTAGTATTATGTATTTTCCGCCCAAAACAGTTTTAGTAATTAATTAAGGGATAATTTCAGAAAGATTTCTAACAATTTCACTGAGCTCTCCTAAGATTTGAAAAATTAAACTTACCTTCCTTAATTTGATAGTTTCAGTAACAAAACCTTAAAATAATACTGACTTGATCAAATTTTTAAATGAGTACCCCAAAATGTCCATGCGTAATGAGTTTTAATTTATTTTTCTATATAATTATAAAATTATTTAGTATAATTATAAGGAAAATATGCCAAATTTTTCATGTCAAAATCTACTATTTGATAAACAACTATAATAATAATTTTATTACTATGATATGATACTTTTCATGGTATTTTATTATGGATTTAGATTTATAAAATAGAAAATAAAGTGTTGAAATAAGGGATAATTTCGCAAACCTCCCCTAAGGTTTTTAATAATTGCAGAGAGCTTCCTTCAGGTTTTAAAAATTACATATATCTCTCCTATTTTATTATTTATATAACAATATTGGTCCAACAAACTAGATTTTCTCTAAAAAAATCCTAAATTGCCCTTTACTACAAAAGTAAGAAAGAAAAACATAGTATATTCAATCATTTTTTTCCACACTTTGTACAAATCGACAGACATAATTCCTAACAACCATCAAACCATAAACTCCAAATCTAAGGTGGCGTTTGGTTCGCAATTTGGAATTGGATTCGGATTTGGGATCATTCATTTTGGATTTGGAATGGAGTCAGTTATTCCAATACAACTGTTTGGTTTAGTACCAGGAATGTATATCATTACTATAGTTGATATTTGGCTCGTTGGCTCTTTTGAAATGGGATATAAGAAATTTTCACTAACTAAATATATTAGTAAATTTAGTATAACTAATTAACAATTTTTATTAGTAAACATGTATAATTATTAATATAAGTGATAATATCAATTATATTACATATACTAATATACATTATATAATACGTATAACTAATAATATCATTATTATAAGTTTGTAACTAATTAAATTAAATATTATATATAATTAAATACAATTATACAAATATTATAATATAATAATATAATTATATGATATATATTAATTATACTAATATATTATATAATTATAATGTATATTATATATTATATATAATATTTATTATATATTATTAATAAACTATATTTATAAAGAATATAAATATATTATTATATAATATTAATAAATTTATAATATATATTATATAAATATAATTATATTTAATTAAATAATTATATTATATATTTTTATAATATATTATATATGTGTATATAATAATTATAATTATATTTATTATTATAAATATATTATAAAAATTAATAATATATTTTATAATATACTAATATTACAATAAAATATATAATTATAATTAAATATTATGATTATAATATATATTATATATAATTATATACATGCGTATAATTATATATTAATTTTTTTAACGAGTGGCAGAATGGGCCCTGTTTCTAAATGGGAATCAGACTTGGGTTTTGTACAAAATCCTCCAAATTACTAGGGAATTGGGGAATTTCAAATTTTTAGATATGATTCCAAAATTTCAATTTTAATAGTAGTAATCCAAACAATAATTATGGAATTTATTCCAATTCTCCATTCTGAAACCCTCTTACCAAACGCCACCTAAGTATCTGTCCAAAAAATCTCAAATTGCATATACAATATCGATGCTTGCCATGCAAAAAAATAAAAATAAAAATACACACACATACCATTGACAACCAATTTTATACCCCAAAATTAAATCTCAATACCCAAATACCTATTCAATACAAGCTCATCTAGTCTAAAACCACCATTACAACTCTCTTATGACCTTAAAAATATTAATACCTCAAAAGTAGAGAATAAATTTTACTCCACAATAAAATCATAACAAAAAATTTCTCATCCAATGAAAGAAATTCTCATGCAATTATTGGCATTCTATAAAAAAATTTATTGACAATAAGCAAAATATGACTAATTCCACATCTTTTGTTCTTCTTTCTATTTCAATAATCAATTTCATTATTTATTTATCTATTAATGTGAGCCTCTTCATTTCCGTCTAGTTTGGTACATAATCTACTCACTCTGTCAATTTTGCAATTCCAATTTGCTAATATCCATAAAATAGAAGATAATAAAAAGGGTATAGTATATTAACTAGAAAAGAAAGGAGCAAAAATAGACAAGAGATAGAAAAATAGAATTTTGTAAATCTATTGCTTTAAATTGAGGATTTTCTACCAAGTGAAGGCATTTTAGGTACTTTACCATGTTATGGGAGGTAAGTGTAATTTCTTAAATCTAAGGGGAGCTGAGTGAAATTGTTTGAAAGCTCAAGAGAGGTTTTTGAAATTATCCCTTGAAATAATTCATTTAGAGTTTATGAATTTTTTAAGTAGTGGAATTATCATAATTTAATAGTGCTTTTGGGCTTATTTTTATTTATTGTTAATTTTAATACCAAAAAATAGAAAACAAAGATCATCAAAATGTTGGATTACATATAAAATTAACTCGTAAAAAAAATCACTAGTTCGATATTTGGTTATATAGAAATTAGAAGCAATAGTGGTAGTTCTACAGTTTTATTAGCGAAAAATTTTTAAAAAAAGGAATAAGAAGGAAAAAATAATTTTAAAACTCATTCTAAATATAAACATACCAAATAAGGTAATTTCATTAAAATATTTAAGGGTAAAATTATCATTTTAAATCACAAGGGAGGTATGTGTAAATTTTCAAATCTAATGGGAGCTCAATGAAATTGAGCGTGTTTGATTAGAGTATTATTTAAAATATTATTTGAAATAATTACAGTAGCACTTTTTGTAATGTGATGTACGTGAGATAAGAAAATAGTTGAAAATACAAAAAGGTGAATTAAAAAATGTATTTATGATACAAATAAAATATTATTTAAATAATTTAACAATCCAAACAGACTTTATTAGAAAGGTTTCTGAAATTATCCCATTAATTAAAGAAAGGGTTGTTCCTATTAGGGTCTGTTTAGTTGGAAGTAAAATGTTTTCCTTGGGAAAATATTTTCCATGGAAGTAATTTTCCATGAAAATCATTTCCCTTTCATCATTTTCAGGTGTTTGGTTAGTTTATTGAAAATATTTTCTTACTTCATTTTTCTGGTGTTTGTTTAATTTTTGAAATATTTTCACTTTTATCTCTATCTTTACTTTCTACACATTATAACTACATACTTCTTCCCATGCAAAATAAGAAAATTTATCTCATTGTTTAATTTTAAAAAATCTTGGAGAAATGTATATATGAATAAAAAATATCTCCTTAAACAATAAACAAATTGCTGGCCATTTAGTGTCAAATATCAATCACATGCAATGCTTATTGTGACATATATCTTGCATTCTCACTGCTGAAAGTTTCTCTAGAAAAAAATGTCCTATTATACATAATTAATTACTAGCATAGGATGAGCAGGATGAGGTTTTTTTTTTTTTTTTGAATATACTAGGGGAGGGTTGGATTGGATTGGATGGTACGGGGGAGGGAGTGTAACGAAGAGGTATTTGGTTATAGTCCTCCTGTTTACACTAAAAAAAAAAAAGAACATACTACAAAATATTTTCAGTAAGTTTGGAACATACTACAGGCGGGATGCATGCATTTCGGAAAACAACTTCAGTAAGTTTGGAAGGGAAGTTATTTTTCATAAGATGAGTGAAAATATTTTACATAGGAAAATGTTTTCAGTAACTTTTGTGCAACCAAACACGAGAAATTAGAAAAATATTTTCCTGAAAAACATTTTCACCCGAAACAAACGGATCCTTAATCTTCGAACCTGTCGAAATAACGGTCAGTCGCAGGTTACCTCACATACACACGACCGCAATCCAAATATTTTTTCAAACTCTGAGAGCGCGCGGCTCTTGTCTGCAAATCATCTGTTGTTTTCTCCTTTCATTTTCAAGCATCCTTACTTTTAAAATTATATGTAGTCGTCGATGTGGGGATAAAAAAAAAAAATGTTATGCGGTCACATCATACTTTTTAAGACATTAGTCATTAGATGCTTTTTTTTTTTTGTTTTGTTAGTGAAGCTTTGCTTTATGCCTAAATCTGGTGTCTTTATATTTTAATGTCTCCATCATACACAGCTGCTGCTGCTCTTCTTTCGGTTACTGTAGTTTAGTTGACATTATTGCTCCCCCAACGTAAGCCGCCATAATTTATTTATTTATACGATGATAATAATAATAATTATTATTATTATGTGCAGAGCAGATTTATTGCGACTAGCATTACGCCGCCACCAGTTACTGATTGTGGCCACATTCTCCTTTCTAGACTGTGATAGTACTCTACTACTCTGTGATTAGGACATATATATATATATATATATATATATATATACATATTCAGTGAAGAGGGACCAGTTTCCGCTTGCAATATTTATCCATGAAATTGTCTCTTTCTTGGGGGGTATTATTATTATTATTTTTTGTTGGAGGGGGTTGTAGTTTAATTCAAAAAGAATTAATGTTGTTAATTCTTATTTCAGCTATCAAGTTGAATACTCCTACTAAGAATAGATTAAAATTGATGCCCAGCCCCGGACTAAGAGCTATTATGCCACAACAGTAATGATACACAACGGAGCAATTTGTGGGTCTGACACTGTACTTCTACTGATGGTTGTCCGACTCTTTTTTTTTTTGTTTCACAGAAAAAAAAAAAAAAGTTTTCCAACCCTACGTATATTCGTAGGAGTAGTTCCTGTCTAGAGCACTCATTATTATAAACTAAAACAGTTTACGTCTGTTTATCCATCATCATATGCATTTCTTTTGTAGCCCCTCCTCCTGGACAGCTCGTTTGGTCACGGAAGCTCCTAAGCGACTGTCGTCCATCTCCTTCATCAGCAATGACGGAGCCAAGGGAGGGGCAGAGGGGCCCTAAGTTTTGAGAATTTTAATTCATAATATGTAAATATGTGTGTAAAATAAAATTGGCCCCCCCTAAATTTTTTCAATTTTAGTTTATATTATGAGAGTTGATATATATATATATATATATATATATATATATATGAATTAGTCATCTTTGAATGGAATTTCAATTTTGCCCCCCAAAAAAAAAAAATCCTGGCTCCGTCACTGTTCATCAGGGATCGAATCCCAGAGTTAACGTACTCGAGGGGACAGGGCCTCTCCTCTCGGGTCGGGGGAATTAGTCGGGTTCAGTTTACCTGGTGACTCGAACACCCCTCCGTCTGGAAAAAAAAATGCATTTTTTTTATAAAATTTTTTTAATAAACAAGGGATGTGAATTAAAAAATAAAAAAAAAATAGAACACCAATTTGTAGAATCTCAGCTTTAGCTAATTAAACTATTATTCATCATATGCAGTCTGAAACATGTTTGCCTTTCAAGTTTGAGCTTCTCACCCACGTGCAACAGTGCAAGCACAGGGGAGTATGTCAAGAAAAGTTTGGACAATTCGTTCCTTTTTCTTTTTTCTGAAGTTTTGATCCATCCGTTGGTTTCTCATTTCTGGATGCACAGCTGTGCGAGTACGAGATTAAAGGCGCAAAAAAGGACAAAAAAAAAAAGGCAAAAAGGTTCTGAGGGAAAGTAATGTCATTATCACCAAAATTTGGCTTTTTGGCGATTTGGTTTATACCCCCCCTCCCCTCTCTAATTGGCTTTGCATTGTGTCAAGAGAATACGCAGTAGTATCACACAGGATCTTCCAAAGCCGCATAGAAAAGGCATATATATATATATCTTTTGATTTACGGTTTAGACCGCAGCTCTACTTTGGTTAATGGTATTCTAGTTCTTGATGCTAATACTTTTCATACAACACTTGAAATGGAACAGAATTAACAGGAAAAGAAGAGAAAGGACCACAGCATCTTACTGCAACATGGACAGACACTTCAATGGATCTGGTCTATCCAGTAGCGAACCGCTCCGTGACTTCTCAAAATTTAGTACGTGGACACTTGTACATCTATGGTGGAAAGTTCACTTTTCTGGCATTATTCCAATCATTTCTATCTTTGGCGAAGACGCATTTGATTGAGGGCGTTAAAGTTTCGGGGCTACAAACTCCTTCCTAGCTCCTTTCCCGTCCATTGACAAGACTAATGGAATTCTTCTTTCATCACTCTGCCCACCAACTCATTCATTAAGTGGTTAATGTCGTTGTTAGATAATTATCGCGCCACTAATCGGAAGAACAGAAGAAAGAAGCTGCGAGTCTGTGACGTACAAATCCACAACTTCTTTTTTTTTTTTTTCCTTTTCCTTTTGAGATGATTTTGTTTTGTTTTGTTTTGTTTTGGTTAGGGGGGTGTTTATTGATGGAATGAATAAGAAAAGAGATGCCTGCCATGAATACTACAACCAATTGCCCCACTCTCTACTGCTCTCCATAATCGTCCTGCGTGAACGGTAGCTAAAGGGCAGGGGATAAAACCTCGTTACCAAGAAACTTTTTTTCGTTTGCCAAACGTTTGGCTTACAACATCCTAGACTCTCTCGAGGATGATAGGGAGCACCTGCAGGCGAAGAGGGATTGGTCAATGGCCATTGATGGCCTCAATTTCTTGATCCGTAGTTGACATTAGACAAGGGCATGGTGGTCCAGCTCCAGGATTTCCACACCCAACCAACCAGCACGGTGGTCCCGTTAAACCAGCACTGGAGTTGAGAACACTAAATTGCTTTGTCTGGTGACAGGTAAAATACTCATCGTACTAACGCTTGCGCATGCTATGAACCGGTAAATTCTACTTGGCCCATGAAGCCACGTCGCTTCAAAGTTCAAACCCTCCAGAGGAGGAGAAATGACGATGGGTTAATCAAGCCCATAAACTTAACAGAGTTTAAAGTTGAGCTGAGCCATAACACTCCAAAAACAAACTTAAATGCTTAATGCGCATCGTTTCTTGAAAATTAAATGTCGTTCTCTCTCCATGCTTCCAGAAAACCGCCATAGCGGTGAAGTCGTGAGTCACCGGATGATGGTGATGTTGGCAATGAAGGGTCCCCCGGCAAATTTGCTCCAGTGAAGGGGTAATCATTCAACCAAGTTCTTCCAAAATTCCATGGAAAAGATAATCTTATGTTGCTGGGTGAGATGAGCACCGTAGTTAGGCGTATGGACGGGAACTGACTTGAATATCATGAAACAAAAACATTTTACAGAGTGTAGTTCTAATTTCATTTGATGGAGAACCAAACACATCTTAAATCAATTACGCATCCGATCTACATAACCGACTAGTTTATAGCTCCGCGGATCGAATATCAGCAATGGTGGATTGGATGCGGATCCTTTTTTTTTTTTTTATCAAATTATAAATCGAATCCCAGAACAGTCCTCAAAAGCCGGCAACTCTTGAGGGTGTCCTGAGGACTTATAATCTAACCCAAACCCAACCCCAACCCCGATGTGGGATAATCAACCTCCACAAAGGAGCCTGCCCTTCGGCGCGGATCTTTTCGCCCGTAACTATTCGGACCCTATCCGATCAACAGGTTTTTTGGGCTTTTTCTGCACAGCCCTTGGACTAGGGGATAGGAGATGATTCGATCCCAAGAATTGCTGGGTTCAGACTCGCCTTTTGCAATTGCTGCACTCATTTACAAGAGAAAATGGTGATCTTGGAGGGTCCGTTTGTTTCGGGTGAAAATGTTTTCCAGGAAAATATTTTCCTAATTTCCCGTGTTTGGTTGCACAAAAGTTACTGAAAACATTTTCCTATGTAAAATATTTTCACTCATCTTATGGAAAACAACTTCCCTTCCAAACTTACTGAAGTTGTTTTCCGAAATGCATGCATCCCGCCTGTAGTATGTTCCAAACTTACTGAAAACATCTTGTAGTATGTTCTTTTTTTTTTTTTAGTGTAAACAGGAGGATTCGAACCCAAGACCTCTTCCTTACACTCCCTCCCCCGTACCACCCAACCCAACCCAACCCTCCCCCTAGTATATTCAAAATAAAAAAAAAATCTCATCCTGCTCATCCTATGCTAGTAATTAATTATGTATAATAGGGACATTCTTTTCTAGAGAAACTTTCAGCAGTGAGTGAGATATATGTCACAATAAGCATTGCATGTGATTGATATTTGACACTAAATGGCCAGCAATTTGTTTATTGCTTAAGGAGATATTTTTTATTCATATATACATTTCTCCAAGATTTTTTAAAGTTAAACAATGAGATAAATTTTCTTATTTTGCATGGGAAGAAGTATGTAGTTATAATGTGTAGAAAGTAAAGATAGAGATAAAAGTGAAAATATTTCAAAAGTTAAACAAACACCAGAAAAATGAAGTAAGAAAATATTTTCAATAAGCTAACCAAACACCTGAAAATGATAAAACGGAAATGATTTTCATGGAAAATTACTTCCACGGAAAATATTTTCCCAAGAAAAACATTTTACTTCCAACCAAACAGACCCGGAATCATTCAACATTTCAACTAGAGATTTTTCAAAGGCAGCAAAATATTAGGATCAATTTTCTATACAGTGTACACGTTTTGACCGTTAGATGTATAATACGTAATCTTAATTTGAACGAGAAACCCAAATTTTACTTGCATATATGTGAATAGTATATAAATTGTCAGTGTATATAAGATTAATTCAAAAAATTAACCAACTGATTTGGTCAACAAAGTGTCATATCCACAATTACAGCCAAAAATTTACATCTACACCAGTTAGTTAGTTAGGTAACATGTTCTCTGGAGCTAAATTAGGCGCCGAAACAAAAAGGAGCAGGCTGATAATAAGAAATTAATAAATACTTGTAAATTTCAATCCACTCTGGTTAAGGGGTTGGGCTTGGGCATCGTACAAGTATAACAAAACTAAGTTGCTTTACATGAACACCCACCGCAGCCCACCCAACAATTGTTATTAACACAGTTCTCTATAGAGAGGGAAGGAAAATTTACATAAGAAACATTCGATTTAATTACCTTTCCACTCTATGCCTTATTAATATACCTCAAATATTTCATATTTTATAAATGTTGTCCTAAAATTTGATGTTATTTTTCAATCAAATCCATAATTTTAATTCTAAACTTGTTAATGTTCATTTAATAATATAAACTTGTTAATATTTTCTTGTTAAATATATTTCAAACATCAAATATATATGAATATACCTTTATTAATATTAACATACTTTTAAGTATTTTATATACAATTTTTTAATTTTTAAATAATTTTTATTTATGATATCATCTGGTTCAACTCCGATCGAACCCGATCCAACTCATTGACCCCTGATCCCTGAGCTCGACCGAGTCTATACCCTATCCGAGTCTGAAAACATAGACTTTGACTTAACCCACTTTTCCAACTGAATCTATGAGACAAGTTTTAATTAAGGGATAATTTCACAATCTCACTCTCCTCTCATGTGGTTTCAAAAATATCACAAACCTCCCCTGAGGTTTAAGATTTTGTAACAAAATTAGCCCATGATGTCAAAAGTAAACATAAAAAAGTATTTTCGGGAAAGAAGGGAAATTTTGTTTCCATAAATGCCCCTGAGTTAAGTGTACAAGTTATATTAGTGAAATAATGAAAACTAATAGAAACCAAAAATAAATTAGAAAAAAGGGATAATTTCAGATACAATATGTTATTTATCAATAATATTATATCAAAAGGTTTTACTAGATGATTTTTTGTTCCAATTGCATATTAAATCAACCATTAGTGCTTATGAGAGTGCATTAAATATTTAGTAGAGAGGTAGTTTACTTGAATAAGTAGCATGTATATAAATATTTAGTGAATGTACAATCTAGTTGAAATAATGTACACCGTGTTATTGACCAAGTACGATGCATATAAATTGTTGAATATGCAATTATTTGTTCACATGCATATTGCAATTAGTCATCGCAGTAATACGCATAGTGCAATGGTATGTATATATTTGGAATGATTATTGGTTCTTTGACTCACTTGTGCATCTCCTTACAAGCTGCAGTGGATATGTAATTTTATCTATATGACTAATACTAATTTGCCTGTAAACACCTTATACGGGGTGATCTATGAGGTACAATCAGTTTACAAATATATACATTATGTTAGATGTTAGTTACTTGACTGTGTATATCTATAAAAGGTAGTGTAATGGTACGCATAAATTTGGAATAGTTAGGTGTTAAAAAAATGTACATCATGTTAGGTGTTAGTTATTTGATTATGTATACATATAAAAGGGAGATTAGATATAGCGTAGAAAAAGTAATTACGTGAATTGGAATGTATTTGTCCTGATAATCACGAAATATTAGCTGACTTGTGATGGTATTTAAGTCTTTTTGGACATGATGATGTAAGAAATGGGACCTAAATTCTGACTGAAAAAGTTTGTGATATTTTTGAAATCACAAAAAAGGAGAGTGAGACTGTCAGAAAACTCAGGAGAGGTATCTGAATTTATCCCTTTAATTAATTATCAACCAACTTATGAGATAATCTATAAGCCAACTAGTAAGGTACACTTAATATTGTTATATCCATGACGCGTCTGTAAAAATTAAAATTTTAAAATAAAATTTTATACCATTATCATTCAATCAAAATTAACAATACATACACTATCATTATAAAAAGGATTAATCCTTCTTTTTACTATCATTATAAAAAAATTAATCCTTCTTTTTAAAGCAAATTGTTCTATTAAGCCTTACTATAATATTTGGGCACAAAGTTCAATGTCATTGAGACGTCCAAAATTATCCAGATCTATCATATTTCTCTGTAATCTGGGTCCAGTCCCGCCCCAAAACAAAAAAATTATAGGAATCGTCTATAGGATTTTGCCACGTAATCCCAATTATTCCCAAAATTAAAAAAAAGGGAAAAAATTCGCTATCATACAGTTTCAAAGGCAGATCACGAATTCAAAACTAGTTACAGCAACATATCTACAGTTCCATCTCAAAACTGAATCTACATCATCTCTGACAAAAAAATTTAAAAAAAAAATAAAGAAATGAGCAGAAGCGAATCAATCGAATCTCCCGTCCCTAGACTTGGGAAAACCATCATCAGAACTGGACCCACAAGAGCCATCTGCTTTCTCCATTTCCTGCTCCAGGTTATCTCTGTCAATGCATCTTTTAAGGACAAATCTATCAGATGACGACACAAAGCCTATAGCTGCCACGCTACTTGTAATTGCATCGATGTCCCTTGTTCCGCTGTAAAGACCCCTGCTCCCAACTGAGAGAATGTTTTCCATCTGACTACCATCTGTCAAAACCGAAGGCAACACACCCATCAATGGCGGGTTGGGCTGATTAGAACTGTTAATAAGCAAGCGGAGCGTCTCCCTTGCACTCTTTTCCACCATAGAATCTGCTTCAGGAACGAGTGGACTAGCCAGATTTGGACACATTGGTGGAATAGCATTAGAAATAGCAGGGCCAGCACTTACTAAATAACCTTGGCCAGAGGAGCACACATCAATTACAGGAATGTGAACGATCGGGTCACACATCAAGGGTGTAAAGGTAGGGATCTGCTGCGAAGCAGGAATAGACAATGGCAACCTAACCAACGGCTCTGGCAGAAGAGGGGGGAAATCTAAAGGAACAACATCTGCCAGGTTAAGAGGTGGCTTCGATGCCAAAAGGCCAGATGACCTAGTAACTTGTAACAAAGTTGGTAGAGACACCAAGTCAGATGATGTTGTAGAACACTGTAAACTTTCTGTGGCACATTGCCGAGTTGATGCAACAGGAGGGCACCAGCAATAAAGAGGAGAGGAAAGAGAAGAACCCATGGAAGAAACTTGGTTTGACGAGCCAAGAACATTATCCTCACGAAGAGGTACAGACTCCAGACGAGTGGATGGAGGGAATAGACTAGTTTCAGTTGCTTCTTCAAGTTTATCCTCAGCGTGGTTTAAACTAGAAGCAATTGGGCCACTGGCAGATGGCATCGCAGCTAGATTGTCAATGCATGATAAATAGCTGTCACCACGTCGCCGCAACCTTTCCCTGGAAACACTTCTCAAGGACGCTAGGTTCCTTGCTACACCTTCTTTAAAGGAACTAGGCCTAGGGCTGAGACTACCCTGATAGAGTGGGCTGGTCTTTGATCCTTGACCTAAACTCTGCCTGGAACGAGACGGCTTTGAAGATCCTACCGGCGATTGAACATTAAGTTCAGAAGTTTCAACTGAGGTATCTAGAGATGAGGTTAACGAAACAGCAGGAATTCCACAAGCATTAGTCAACGTTGGTCCAACCAGATAAGCTCGAAGATGAATTGCAAAACTCTCCAGGCGTGATTCGCTAATTCCAGTTAACTCAGCCAGACAAGGTTTTCTTTTCAACAGATCCTTCATCTATACGAGGATAAGAACAAATCTAATTAGTACTGATGCTAATGCATGCATGTTTAATTTGTGCTAAGAACACCAACCTTTCTGAGCAATTCAATCCCCAGAAGCCTAGACTTTTCAGAACACCAAAAGTAAAAGATCTCATCACTGGGGATCTTTACACAGAAAGAACGTCCAGACTTATCAGCTAAGATCTCTTCAATTTCCACAGCAGAACACTGAGTCTCAGATGTCAAGGTTACAAGTCGCTCTAGCAAACCATCATCTCCAATAAATGAAATGCGCAAGTCAGACGTTGGCAAAAGTGTGAGATTCAAATTTCCCCTAAATGGCAAAAAGAAATGCTGTAGTTCAGTAAACAGAAAAAATACAACTCCCCCGAAGTAACGTAGCAGAATATACCTGACTTCACAACTTATACATATTTTTTTTTAAAAAAAAAAAAGCTATCATAGAAGATCTCCCTACGGATCAATCAATGCGCAGCTCTAGATTCCCTCACTGACACGCACACATTTATGTATATACACGTGGATGCACTATAAGAGAGAGTGATATAAATACAAATATAAATTTACATCTGTGTGTTCTGCCACCTAGACTCAGCTACATAATCTCTCTTCCTTGTTCAAATCCTAATTCCATTTGGCAAAGAATCAATTGGGAGGGACCAAACTTCAATTTGGTAGAGCAACCTGATTTGTGTGCCAATATAGTAAAAAAAAAAACCATAAACACCAGGAAACGATGTTTGCATCGACCTCATACGTGGATAAGAATCAAATTACCATTAATAGTTCTAGTAGTAAAAAATGAAATAATTTCCACAAATTATAATTTTCCAAGAGATGATGAGCTGCATAATCGTGATCCTAAATATTACTACCATTCTTTTTTTCATTGAAATCCCTATTCTACATATAAAGCAATCAGCACCTAAATTGCTAGGCTGACCAATTAATGGACAAGATTATGACACTTAGCCACCATTGTCTAACTGAAATTGGTAAAATAGTTGCCAGCATGCATTGGCAGGAAAACTGCTAAGTAGATTTAACCTAGGGTTAAGATAAATGAAAAGTATAAAACAAATAGAAACCAATGTCTTCAGCTAAAGAACTTGATCCTAGATCCTTGCAGAGGCATTTTAATTTTGCATTGATAATAGATAGCAATGCATATATAGAACAAGAAAATAATCATACTAACTCAGAGAGACTAGCAAATAGAAATGATCAAGAAAATCAAATTGCCCAAGATAAATACACAATATAGGAGCATGAAGCTACCTTTACTTCTTCTTAATTCAGAGATCATAATAGTATACGTCCACTTTCCCTACAAGTCAAAAGATATATTTATTTGGAAGGATGAACATCTACACCATTAATAATTTTAAAAAACAGCTTCCAACACTACATTCACTCAAGTCACCCACCAGAGTACAATTATCCATGACAGGTAATTCCTTTATACAAGAAGGAAAGTCAGTTTAACCAATACTAACATCAACTAAATTTTGGGACAGGAATAGAGCAATACGGTCCACAAAAACATGGCAGATAATTATTCCATGAGCATTTGGATGTATGGCAAGCATACCAAAGAGTGATGTTAGAAAGATTTAAAAAAAAAACTCATGCATAAAGACATCAGCATAAATAGATCCACAGTCAGACAACTTAAACACTATGATAACAATGACCTCACGCACCCAACAACAAAAATTTATCAAATTAAAAGGAAAGGATCTACACCTCCATTCCAAACCCATGTAATAGAAAATATTCAAAACACCAACCTCCATGGTGTCGTCACACGTCAAAATGCACCTCCTAGCTATGAACAGTCTCATATCAAGATGGGTAGTCTAAGATAGAATCCAGCATGAAGTACCGATCAAGTGATGATTAAGATGCGTCTGCAATTCATGTACAAGACACTCAAAATATAAACCCTAAACAAGTTTAGGGACAGAATAATGACAGTTTTCCTAGAAAAGTTTATTCCTATGGAAGCCCAAGAAGGTACAACACATGCATCTAAATACATACAAAACAAAATCAGGCAGTTCTCATTAGAATTCAACTGAAAGGACAGCACACTAAATCCTAAATTGTTAAATTCAAACAAGAAAATTCAGCAATACAATAAATTCAAGCAATATGAAACAATGATAGATTTAAACAAGAACATTCAACAGGTAAGCGGACAAAATGACAAGTCAGAAAAAGGGTATCAGCACCATTACACTTTATATCCTCCAGCAGGAGTAGATACTAGAGAACAACCAAAGAAAGTATATTAAAAACTTAAAAAGGAATGCTAAAATTGTCAAGATCACCACCAAAAAGTCAGATAAAAGCTAGCAACGAGTAAAAGCATCAGACCAATGGACCTCGTGGGGAAGCTAATAATATGACACCGAAAACAGAAAGTTATGCTATCTGTTTTCAAGGCTCATACATTAATCAGAACTTCAATTAAAAAACTTCTACAAAATGAACTCCAGAAAAGATAAAGACGCAACACATTAACACCACTCTTAATTTCTTCCAACCCAAAATTTCACGTACCACACCTTGAACATTTCAGAGTGCAGAAACCCAACCATCTAGTGCTATAGATCATACCCTGAAAAGCAGCCACAATAGCAAACTAAACCCACTCAAACTTGTAAAATGGGAATTCTACTCCCATCCCTAATACCACAAAACAGAATCTCTTATCATCTTTAATAGAAAGGTCCTGATCTCATTTAGAAGAGCAAGATATCCTTTTCATCATCTCAATGATACTGGACAAAACAAAAGTATATGTTATGAACTTTACCTGGTTATAACAGCAAATTGAAATTAACAAGATTTTCAAAAGTTTAATTGGTCAACTTGTACCTAGACGCTAAAACATAACTAGCACAAGCAAAAATGAAGCTTAGCAATCACATAGCACACATCACTAGAATCCATCTGGGAGTGTAAAAATCGCCACTACCTTGTAGCAGTTGGACAAAAAAGGCCCCCTATCTTGTTGATCCTTCCAACGCGAACAGAAACAAGGGGGGCACACAAGCACCTTGCTAGCATGCCAACCTCTGATGGCTCAAACTGCTGTAATATGAACATAATAAGGCTGTGTTAATGAAACAACAAAGTTAAAGCATAATTACACAAAACTACAAGCATCAAGCATAACAGCATATTATAAGCTGGGCACTATCAATCTGACACCACCAAAATGTCAGTTCCAAAGAGTAACTCCAAATCCAAGACTTGTCACTATACTAGGCTCTATTGGGTACCTAAATCGCTTACCCACAAATAATTATGCAAATTTTGTTCCTCTATTCATGCTGAAATGATGAAGTTAAAGCATTATTAAACTGGAAGCATCATTGACAACAGGCACAGCATATTACAAATCGAGCAATCTAAAGATGACATCACCAAACTTCCAGTTCCATTCAAAGAGTGATTCAAATCCACAACTTGTCACTAAGATCGGTTATATTGGGTATTTAAGTCATTTATCCGGAAATCATAATGCAAATACTTCTTCCTGGTCGTGCTGATCATCAAGCTAAACAAGTTTCTCCCCTTATCAACTGAAAATGAATGAAAGCCTAAAGAACCAAAAACCAGCAAAACTAGGCTAACATATCAGAAGAAAGAAAATTGGGAATTGGAATTTATCTTCCAAAGAGAACATTAAAAACCATGAGCGAACAAAATCCCACCAAAAACTAGTAATCAATGAAACTAGATTACCAGAACCAGCGAAATTTTGAGTAATCAAATGCAAGGTAGCATTAAATCTTTGCAAACTAATCATTATCAGACCACAAAATCTTGTTAACGCGAATATTTTGTAAAAGTACCTGGGTCAACTGAGCAAGCAAGCGATCTTCAGCAGCACCGGTGGAGGCATTCAGCTTGAGCAACGGCTTCAGCCTCTCGTCAGCCCGACAAGCACCGATAACCTGCACATCCAGCGCGCGAAGCCACTGCACAAGATTATCGACTCTATCGCTTTGCTGGAGCAGTAAATTCCCGCCCTCCTCCGCCAAGATCTCCGCCGTCACCTCCGAACCTCGCGAAATCGAAGAACTCGGCCGCAATACACTAGACGAAGCATTAAGGGTTGATGTCGAATCATCGGAACAACCGCTGCCGCCATTGGATCGATCGGTGCGATCCTCTGCATCGTTCATCTTCCGATCGTTCATCGATTGCCTTTTTCCCGAGTTATCCATTTTAATAAACTTCCGAATAATCACGAACAAATATATCCTCGATCGGTACCAAACCCTAAGCCGATTCTCCTGAATTGCCGGCGAATTTGATATAAAATCTTTTAAAAAGTATAGCTACTATCAATGATTTAATTCGCCTCTCCGATATCCGAACGATTAACAGCAGCAAATGGGATGACAAGGAATAGAGACACGCTTTATATAGGGAGGACGGGGGACCCCCGGACTTGAATAATTTTACTGAAATGCAATCAAAGGTGACTTTGGAGTCCGGGGTCTATTTGCTGTGGGCAATCATGAGTGGGTGACGACGTCAGCTGATGTATGGATTTGGGTGGCGGTGGGATCCACCTTTCGACCAATGGGGGTGAAGATCGGAGTGCCAGGTCATCGACACCGTTCGCTGGTTGGTTGGTTTGAATATGAATATTGTCCAGCGCGTGTTGTTCTGTTTATCTTCAACCACACAAAAAAAATAGCTAAATAAATATTATTAAACTAAAAACCTGGCTTATGTTGAGAAATATCTACTTGAGTTGTGTCGGCCTTATAAATATCTACTTGAGCAGCACGGTGAAGTCGCTCCTCTTACACGAGGAAATGGTTCACTCCAGCTCAGACAGCCGGCTTATGCTATTTGCATGTTTCGTACTACACTTTTCTTCGCTTGTAGTTGTCGGCCTGATTTTTTTCCCTTTTTTTGGCCTTTTTAGCGCAAGTGCACTGTGTATGTTTAGAATTTGACATTTCTCTTTTTTTTTTTTTATCGACACGATAGAATTCCTATAACCTAAACTAGCCTATTCTAGAGGGGAAGGGGAGGAGACTCGATGTGAGTAAAAATTCCATCGAAACTGATCAATGAAGACCGTCACATATTGTGACAAATTTTGTAGGAGGCAAACCTCCCGCACCACCAAGCCTAAGAAAGCTTGGGATGACCACTGGACCAAAGGCCCAATGGCTGACATTTCTCACTTGAGCTCTCTTCTTAGATACTAGTATTCTCTTCCCTACCCCTAACCCATTTTTCTTTTTCCTTTTATTTTTTTCTTTAACTACAAATTTGTGATTCTTGATAATGAATTTCTTAAAATAGAAATATCTCGTGTTTTGCAATTGTCACATAAGATTTTTTTTCTCCCAATACAGTCGCAATGGTTAGCTGTAATGTGTGTGAGAATAAGTAATTGCAAGCTATGAAGAAGTAATTAACAATCTCATGGTAATAGGTGATCTAAAATAGCTACTTTTAACTACTAACAATACCGGTGGACTAACATAATTTAAGAAAATAAGTCCTCCTTGTGATTGGATGGTACGAAGAAAGGGAGAGGTCTGGATTTCAGATTTTCTATTTATATTATTTAAAACAAAAAAAGGTCCTCCTTTATATTTGATTCTGTGTGAATGTTGAAATATTACCAAGTCCAAATTACTTTCCACCGTTTCTGCCACCAATCATGTTTGCATTGCCTAAGATAAAGCGAACGAACCTTTACGTAGTTGATATAATGATAGCACATTGCCTTCTGTCTCCTAGCATGTTATGTCCGGAAATCATTTCCTTCATGTTCCAATAATTGAATACCCAAAAGTTGGTACATAACAATTAACAAGTATTGAGATCCTAAGGATGCAAACATAATATATTGTGCTGTTATTGTCTAAAATTACATTTATGTGGCGATCAGAAAACATCTCATGAAGATAACCATGAAAAATGTCGATCGCAAAATTTATGCAGCACCTATAGGTACACACCATAACTGCTGCAGTTATTTTTTTTTTCCAAATATGATAAATTCTATACTAAATCTACAGCTACTTCACACTAAGGGAAGTGGTGGAATATAAAAGGGTTCAATGGAAAATTCGGAGAGAAATGAACCGTCAACGAATCAGATCGGTGCTTTTGCACTCGCGAATGAAATTTTCAAAAAATTCTGAACAAGAATGCAAGTCAAGGGATAACTGCTGCAGCTATGGATCATAAGGATTTGTATAAACACAGTATATGGTGCAAAAGAACTCACTAAGTCGACAAAAATACCGAGAATATTCAATACGCCTAAGAATTTGTAAATAAAGGACAAAATCTACGCCAACGAAGAGTGAATATTTGCCATTGGTCACAGCATGAAAGATGTTTTTCAACCGTCATGTACAACACATTTTGTTAAATTGTTACATTTAAAATGAAAAGCCTTAAAATTTTTTATTAAAGGGAAACCACATACTTTTTTCTTATATATATTTTTGATATTTTGTGTCGAACTGGAAAAAATTGGCTAGTCATGCATGAGTAAAGTGCAGTACAGTGAAGAAAGTTTGAAGCGTGCACAGAACTCGTGACAGTAGCACGTGTGCTCACTAGAACCAAAAATCATCATATAATTTTCTAGTAGTATTTAATAAAAGCGTCCAGAGTCTTGGGAAAAGTAGTAGCGTGGGCTGGGCCTAGGGCGACGGGCAGATGTCAGAAACAATAATCTGATTTGACAAACTCCGAAAACGCGGATGCAGGGAATGCAAATGCAGTCCACATCCGACACGTTGTTAAGGTCCAGGAATTAAGACGGACCGACACTCAGCCTCATTTATCAACATCAGAGAGCCCTACTTAACGTAACATTAATATTATTGCCAACCAACGACCTGAATTAGTATATTCCGTCCACCCAAATAAAAGATAAGGTATATTCCCCTATTCTGGGAGTTGTGGAAAGTCATTCTTCCTTTTTTTTTTTTTTTGTTCGGTGCCTATTTTATTTTTGGGTTTGATTTTCTTTGGTTCGTAAATAGAGAGTTAGGGTTGTAAATATTAGTTGATCTCGTGTTAGGATCAAGTTTTTAGCATGGAAATATTCTAGGAATAATTTCAAAAACCTCATCTAAGGTTTCTTATGGTTTCACCTGACACTTTCAAAATTTCAAAAATCTCACTTATTTCTCCTATTTTAAATTTTTTTTAATAATATTTGAAACCCATTTCAAAATATAATATTAAAAAGCTCATTCTGGAAGAGAGAATACAATTTCATTCCAAATTTTCTTTTTTTCTTGTGATTTCTTAGTGGCCATAACATGCCAAATTTATCTCTTAATTTTTGTCAATTGATCGATGTAGTTCTTTAATGAAAAATTAAAAGTTGATAACAAGATCGAAAAAATCTTTAATAGTTTTTGTGTAATTGGCTCAGACAAGAAATGATAAATTACTTAAAAGTATGAATGATTTATAATACTCTTAAAAATAACATGTAATAATTTACAACCATGATCATGCATTTTTTTGCACCAGTTTAAAAACAATACAAACAAATTTATATAATTTTTAGCATGTTGTATCTTTTAATTTCCAACCATCGATTTGGACAAAAAATTAAAAAGTTTAAAAATGCAAACATTTTATAAAATTTCTTAAATTAACTCAAAATACATTATAGCAATGTATATTTATATTTGTAACTTATAAAAACTTCAAATAAACAATCAAATATTAACTCTTGGCATTTAAAGAACACACTATAATTTGTCGAATTAGAGTAAACCTTCATACTTTTTTTTTTGTTTTTCATTTATTATTATTTATTATTACAACAACAAAAGGACAAATTTGGGATGATATTATATTTACTATCTCAAAGTGAAATTTTCAATAGTATATTTTAAAATGGATTGTAAATGATAAAAAAAGCTTAAAAAATGGACACAAGCGAGATTTTTCAAAATTCGCTGTACCCATTGAAACTATCAGAAAACCTCAGGGAGGTTTCTCAAATTATCCCAGTATTCTAACCTATCGTTACTTGTTAGCCTAAACAAAAGAAAAGAAATTTATTAAAAAGCAGAATAGACAAAAATATAAACCATTCTCAGTGAGGAGGACCGTCGAATTGGTAGTGACAATTTTCAGCGAAGGCACAAGAAAAGTCTTTTTATGAATTTTGCATTAAACGGCCAGGCCGAACCGAGTGAATCTACCTTGCTTTAATTGGTAGGTCTAAAGACGAGTCAACCAGCAATTTATGAACCCGCTTACAGTTGTGTTACATTTATAAAGAAATCCCGTCAAGACTAGCTTTAACATGGTTCAGGGTTCTCTTAGACTTGGCTCCTGTGTCTCCATTGAATGGTTTTTATCCAACATGGAGCAATCAACAGTTTGATGTTTACAATGCAACGCTGTGTTACATGGAATCAATACTGACTGAGACAATCATGGGAGTAGAGGAGGCTGAACAAATTGAAAAAATGCGACATGTCTACATCATTGATCAAATCAAACATCAAAGCAAAAACGCTTAGTGAGCAAATGTTATGCTAAAGAATTATATCTGATCTAAACCATCACAATTTATGCTCTTTTGGATTATCAGCTAGCACTGTTTGGTTAACTATTTTTTATTTCAAATCATGAGCATTGCAAGTAGCCTGAGACAGAGAAAAGTGTTCAATGTAAAGGAAGGGCATGTTAAACAACTGATAATGGATAAGCCAGGATTGTATTATAAGTTCCATAAAGATGTCCAAAATTCAAGTCCTGACAAATTCATCAGTTGAATCATGAAAACCATATGGATTTCAACAGAACTGTTTTCTGCTCCGTTCACAAGACATATTTTGAATAGTCTTGTCTAAGCTCCATTAGCTTTTTTACAAGCACAATCTTTACCAACTTCATCTGTTTCATGTAAGAGTCACAGAACCTACTTCAGTCCCGGTGGAACGTATAGCTGATGAGCAATGTCACTTGCTCTTTTTACTTTCTCTAGTATACTCGTTTACTAGTCCCTCAACATCTTTCCAAAACATGCCTTCCACCAAAACTCCATCCTTTGTGAACCTGCAACAACACACAAAAGCAACGAGGAAACCTGAAAATTGGCAACACGTGAAAATCCCAATTAAATTAGGATTTTTTTTTGGGGGGGAGATAGAGACAGACCACTGGGTAACGCTCTTGGTAAATTCCACTTGAGGCTTTGCAGATATTGAATCAGGATCTGCGCTCGCTATGGTAAGTGTGTACATATCAGAAAACCTTGGCAACTTGGAAGAGACAACTAGCCCAGTGCTACTAAAAGATTCCTGTGAATAAAAAAATTACAACTTCAAGGTGACTATCATCACAAAATATTACCGTTCAGTGGTCCTCTTAAAAAGAAAAGATCACCACATTAAGTTACAAGCCAATCAAAATATGACATTTTCACGAAAAGATAAAAGCTTTGTTGCAGCTAGCATTATTAAGGTTCATCAACCGCCAAGACTTTTCTCCCCACAGCAAAATTGGTAACCTACTCAAAATACCATCACCTTTTTTTGCGTTTAAGATGTCATGTACCGCATTTACTGAACCTTCCCCATTAGGCAAAGAAAGAGGCTCATGCATAAATATGCAGGTTATGTCCCTGATGATCACGAAAGACTTGTCTACATGGGCAACAAGCCTTTGGCCTTTCATTTCATCAGGTTCTCTTACAACACATGCAACTGTTGTTCATGGTTATTAATCTACAGAAAAGGGAAAAAAAAAACCTAGCACATTGCCTGGATCTTAGTTCTAAAAAGGAAGGTTCTTCATATGAGATTAAGACTAACCTCCAGCACAATTAACAATGGCCTTGGGAAGATTTGGTAAATCCAACATCATGATTAGAAAAGTCATGGCACATACGCAGAATAAATTCCTAAAAACATCACAAGTAATACATTAAAGCTGAAAAGCATAAAAAAGTGGCATCCACTGCTCTCAGCCACTCCATTTTATCACACAAGGAAGATAATCAACAAACACGAGGAAGATTGCAAAAAGTAGTTAGATCCCCAGAATAAATTTGCTGAGCAACTTGACCCTCAACCATAAACAAAAATCCCAAACCCATAATGTTAGCAGCAATTTACTTAAGGACTTAGATCTAAAATTGGAAGCTTAATCAAATAGCAAATGCTACAGAAAGCTCAAGTATTTGCTATCTTGTTAAAGATCACTAATGTGTAGATTTGCTACACAAGCTACATGCCATTACAGATGAAAGAGTCTTAACTACAAATGGATAGTTGAAGCCTCATCAGAGGTGGTAAAGGCAATTATCTCTTGAGGTAACCCAAGTCCAACTAAAAAGTCAATTTGGAATGTAACCTACAAACCGTGCTCAATATGACCATTAGCCTGCCAGACCAGGACATCTACCCCTCTGAAGTCTGATTATACACTAAGAAGGACCCCAATATAGTTAAAACAGGCACAATTAGGATGCTAGTGGCATAAACATCAAAAGAAAAAAGTGCAACAATGATCCATCAAGGTGCATGAACTCCATTCAAGTGATATCTAAGCTAGTAGCAGAAGCAAACACGACAGAAAAAAGTTCTGCAAGTCATATTCACAACTTCCTAGGACCGAGAGCTTGAATCCAATACTTGGTGGCGTTCAGGCATAAAAAGTTAGTACTCTACATGCTTCTTTAAACATAGGCACAAAAAACCACGCACAGCAGAAGCTATTTTGACACATAAAAAAATATGTGGGAAAAGGAGGAGAATAAACACAAACGAATACTCAATAATTATATTAACTCAAAACTTAACAAAAAACACAACTCCACTCTAGCAGTACCAGTAGTTTATATATACTAATCAGTTTCCTAAATATCAAAATCCAACAATAGAAAACAAATCAGACTCGGACTTCAACCACCTAAAGAAGACTAATTTGACTTCGACATGGATAACTTTTTTAACCGACACAAGAAGTCCAGGAAACTAACTAATGTAATAGTACTTTAACAATTAGGTACCTAACTTTAAAATAGCTTGGCTCAATTTCCATCAAATAATTTAAAAAGATAAACTATATAAAAATAGGATGTCAGAGTCAGCAAACACTTTGAATAGTATAAGAAGGACAGTAAAGAAAGTATCAACTTGTGATATGTTCTGCAAATTACTGTCAGACCCACTCTGCAATTAGAGATGGATAAATCTATTCTCTAACAAACTTCAGACTATGACAAAAAACCGAACCTGTGTAAAGAGATTATTTTTCCTAATGTACACAGTTAGCCTGATTGCATCATATAGAATTTGCCAAATGTTTCCTTTAACACTTCATATACATCATTTCACCACCTTCACATCTCAATGACTTCTCCTAAAAATTTAAAAAAAAAGGGTGGCCCATCAGGCATAAGCATCGAAACTCAAAAGAGGAAGTATAAAATTTTTATCTTGTACGGCACCAAATATTATCTAATGCAACACAATATGGGTTCTTTTCAAAACAAATAGGAAGAATATCAAAAATCATGCTAGAAACTACAAACCTAGCAATCCCACCAAAACCATATAATGATCATGACAAATTGGTCATAGATAGCAGTTGGTACACAGATATTATCACTGAATGACATCCTGAAGGAGTTACTCTTTGCTTCTACCTCCTTCCCTAACTTTTCAATAGTGTAAAAGCCTTTTCTTAGTGTTAGTTCCTATAAGTCTAAAACATAGGGCTACAGACTCAGTGTTTAATTAAAAAGGAATCTTCTCCTAACAATCATACCAAAACAGAGATAAATGCAGAGATAACTAAACATTCCTGACAGCAACTAGTTCCCAGAAACATGGAAAAACTTACAGCAGGAGGATGGGTGAATAAAATCGCATTCTTTTCCTTTGTATGTATGATCAGCTGAAGAATTCCGTTGAACAAAATATACTTGCCAGAGTCAAAGATAAAACAAACAAGACAATTGAAGATAGATACACAGTCAAGCTCTACAGCATGGTAGTATTCTTATAGACTTCATTCTTCACAAACCATAAACCGTCAAATAGAACAAGGCAACAAACATAATGCAGTCTGTGTTTATTCTATGCAAATATGTTTCCTTTTACAATTTTCATAAAAATTTAAAATGTAAAACAGCCCATATAGAAAATTTATTTAGCAAATAAGAGCATAATGTACACACTCCAATGGCATTGCCCTGAAACATCCAGATTAGACAAGCAATTTTAAAGCCATGGCATCAATCACCATCCAATATCCATAATTTGCACCTCCTAGGCATAGAATCCTTTTCTGCTTCATATTTTTGCTCCAAAACATACAAAATTTGTACCCTATTAAAACTGTCCACATACAACAGCACCCCTTTACCTTTTTCTTTAGAGGAATACCCAACCAGACGCTGAAAGTTTCCCCTTGAAGAATGTTTTCTGATGTAAAAATCTCTCATAAAGAAAAGTAGCCGGAAAAGGCAGCATTTTCCCAAAACCCACACAAGCAAAAAAATCAACTCTCTTTTTCTCTACCAATTTTCTGCCTCTGTCATAAAAAGATAAATTCAGATAGCAGAGAAATTGAAGGACAATAACTAGAATGAAATTTCTATCAATCACGACTACATTGAACACTCTGAAAGGATATAACACGATGCAGCCGATCAAAAAGTTTCGGTTTTCAGGAAATTTCTTGTTGTAGAACTGAGCGAAAAGAGCAATTATAATGATGATGCTTCCCATCAGCAATCTGACGTTACTCATCCTTACATCTTCAATGAAACCTTTGCCGGTCACGATCTGCATATAACAAACCCTAAAATCAATTTCCCCGAAAACAACAGTTCAGATGCATACAGATGTACCACGGGTCTAAGCATACCTCAGTGACAGACTCATCGAGGAGGTGTTTGATGGAGTGGTGATCCAGAAGATTAGCCTTTTTAGGAGTGTTTTTGCTGTTGCTGGTGGTCGAGGAAGCAATAGTGTCTCCTTTCTTGTCCGTCATTTTCCTCCTCGAACTAGGGCTTTTGTCTGAAAATGGAGTGGATTTCTGCGACTGACAGTTACAAGGTCGAAGAAGACGTCAGGACGCGGGTCGTTCGTATTTCAGCACTCGTGGTAGGAGGATCTTTGGGCCTAAAAGCCTTAAATCATTGGGCTTCTACTACTATCACTCCTAGTGGGCAAAGCACTCCATTAGCGCGCACATTAAAAAATATATATATATATATATAAATATAATAAAATCTTATTCTCATTTTTATCCTTTTATTTTGCCTCTTTTCTACCTGGCTTAACAATACAATAAACAGCTGCAACCCTCTATGAAATAATCTGGTAGCCTACTCTCTTCCATACCTCTTTTTTCTTTTAGCTTTGTTGGTTGTTTTCGATGCAATTCTAGATGCACCAACATGATATAAAAAATAAACTTCTAATGCTTTGTATTTCAAGATAAGAGGAAAAGAACAGTGGCTGATTTATCGAGTTCAAAAATCCATTAATGTTTATACAATCAATTGTGATTTGTACGCATCAAAGTACAGTGAGATTAATAAGGACAAATCGCTTAAAAAGGACAAATCCCTAAAGCTTAAAAAGGACAAATCCCTAAAGCTTTTCAATCAATCCAGTGAGATTAATAGCTGAATAATTGTGACACATCGCTCAATCATCTGTCAGGCATTGGTGAAAAGATTACAAGGTAAAATATCTGACATAAGTGCTAAAACAGGCTAAACATATTTTATTTTCCTTAAAATATATATGTTCTACCCAATACAATACAAGAATCATCTTTCCGAAAGTATTTGCAGCAAGCAAACGTATGATTTACGAAGATACACGTTGGCGAGAATCCCATACAAGAAGAATCACGATGAAGGCTTTGACTTCACCATTTTGACGGCATCCTTCGTTAATAACCATCTGGTCCCCCTTACAAGCTCTTCCTTGACCATAAATAGAACAGCAGCAGCAAGAACGCTCTGTACGATTTTCGTGCCCATCCCCTTGTAAAATCCATAAAACCCTTCATAACGTATCATCTTGATGAAAGCATCCAAGGTCCCTGAATTTGATCAAAAGCAAATGGATAACTAGGTAGGAACAGGAATCAAACAAACACAAATCCAAGTAAATTCTGGCAACTTTTACTTGAACCTGTACCTCTAAATTCAACTGTTTTTCTCACCGATATTATACCTGAGACATTTTATTAGCTCAAAGCTAAATCTGGAATTCCCACCAGGTAGCATCTTCTAAACCCATAGCAAAGTTCCCAAAATGGGCAAATGGGCAAATAAACGGCCAGATGCAACATAATATATTCAAATTGCATATTGGGTATAAATGTCTTGTGTGACCAATGAAGAACAAGTATTAGCTGCAGACAAATGAAATAGGTTCTACTACTACATTTCCATTGTGGGTCGACAAGTGACATTTCCATATCCCAAGGGCTAGTCAAAATGTCCAAAAAAAGGTGCAGTCAAAAAGAAACTGTAGGATAAATTCTAACTCTCATCAGAAATTAAAGAAATAATCAATCTACACACCTCTATAATGATGTCTTTTATCTCCACTGGCTACTTGCTTTGCTTGAAGTCTAGACTGCAACAACAGAAAGAAATAGAAAATGAAACACTTGTGTGGTAACGATGAGCTGCAGTGTGATTAAACAAGCCGACCATCAAATTCTTGAAGAATTGGTTTGCCTTTAATTAATAAGCACTGCAGCATGACTGTCTCTCAAAGGAATCAATTATTCTGAAAAATGTGCTTGATGAACATTTGGAGCCACGATTGCCTAAAATGCTCTGTGAACAGTGATACCACCTACTAAATATACGTCAAGGAAAAAAGTGTTTCCCTGATAGCTAATTAATTATGACAGCTAGTGCACCAAATGGAATGCTATTTAATGTGTATCAGAAAAGTACCCCCATAGAAACGTAAATTCATTGCAAAGCAAGGCAAACCATTATATATGGCTGATAACCAGTCCACCCTAACCTGATTTCACTCACCATAAGCAACCAGCTCATAGCCCTCTGCTTGTTAAATATGTTTCCAAATCCTCATATATCATGCAGAAATTGTCCATCCAGACTACATATTACAACTCTAAGCACGCCAACCACACTAGTCCAGCCAAGAGCTACAGTTCCCACTGCCCCTCAAAAGTAGTAACTCTCACGCATCCAGCTGTAATGTTAAATAACTCGTCCTGATCCTCCTGGATTGTTGAGAATCAACTCATAGGGCACATGTACTTGCTGTTTCTCTACAAGATGGTTTATCATTCTAGCTGTTCTATATCAGATGATTTACCATCTTCCAAACTTTTTTTTGGACACATTTTCTAATTTCATATGGTTACAATGTCTTGGAAGTCCCATTTCATGTAATGGGGAAGGCTCTTTAGCTATCTAGGCTTACTTTATGCATACATAGACAGTGGTACCACTTCTATTACAATCTCCTGAGCTCACAAGTGTAATGTTTCCGCTATTAGCATGCTTTCTAAGGTCGCTTCAGTTACCTTTTTCTCTAGACATAGCTTGCCAGTCTTAACCTTTTTTGTAAGGAGACCAATAATTACTCAAGCACTAATACCTTATGGTACAATAGCAAGATGCAACGCATGTCTACAAGAATTTTCACAAATATAGAATAGTTGAAATTTCATTTAGAAATTTATAAGATAATGCAAGCCGTTATATAAAGAAACATGATGTAGAAACTTATTTTACCTTCACAACAAGAAGAGGATATGTTACAACCGTAGCACCAAGTTTTGCCACAGCTCCAAGCAAAAAAACCTATGCACCAGATCAGTTCATTTACATTTAATAACAAAAGTACATGCTAATACCCAAAATCTCAGGGTGAAGATAAAATTTGTTTGGATGGGATGTACAACAGGAACAAGGAAATAAAGCAAAATTGTATGGATGGGAAGTACAACAGGAACTAGGAAATGAAGCAAGACTACCTCCAAAGCGGACACATCATTGCTACCTTTCTTGCTTGATGCACGACGTTTCTTCAGCTTCTTCAAAAGGGTTTCATACAGCATAAATTGTATTGAAGGATTGCTGACCTGTTGTCAACAATGAGAACAATCATTGACCACATTGTAGAACTTAAAGCAGTTATTTGTTCCATACCATGATCAACGTCGGAAAAACACCTCTCCAGAATCCCCAAACTCCACCTTCATCATAGACTTCTTGGATCTGTGGGCAAGCATCACAGAAGTAAAAAAATATGCACAACTCTCATGTCAACAAAATATGTAGAAGCAATAGTTGGGAAAGTGCTGTCTAACAACTCTGCATTGTTAAGCCATCAAAAGAAACTAATAAAAGGAGAAATCACAAATCATATGTACTTTCGGTGTTTTGACATGTTGCACATATTCTGCAGCGATACAAAAGTTAAAATCAATCTACACAAGAAAAACCATTAAACAGAATCTTTATACTATATAATTAAGGTTCTACACAGTAAAGATATCAATTTCAAGACTTCACAACCAGATGAATCTCATAGTGGAACACTACAATCTCTGGCTGAAATCATAAGCAGCATGGTATATTTGACCTTCATGCTCTGTTGCATACAACAATTTTCTGATTTCTCATTCCTCTCTCTAGAAAAAACTTGACATAGTTCGTATGACTCTTCCTGAATAATTAACACTAGAAGAAATTCAATTAGGTAATCATAATACTAGTGTAAGTATTCTATATCGACATTGTAGACAACATTAATTGTGACAGCTTAGTTTATTAATAAACTGTGATTACCATGAACAAAAGTTATCAGTTGGTCAAACAATCAAGATTCTCTTATAAAAGACCAGCACATTTTGCTATCAAACTATTGCTCTGTTTATAACATCAAATGCAGAAGATAATGCTGATATTGCTCAAATTTGTATTAACCATGTCAATATTGCACATCAAACTTAATAGATCAGATATATTTCTATAACTGCAAGCTTTTTTGACTTCCAAATCTTTAAAGGTACAAGTCAAGGCTCTATGAAACTACACAGGCCTAAAAATCATACACCCTTGGGCCTACTCAGTCTCCATCTCCTTCTTTAACTGCTTTGTAGTTTTGCATTGGCTCTGTTCCATAATGCCACTCAAAAAGTCCAAATCACACAAACCATCAAACCATGAAAGAAAGATGTAACCAAAATTTTAACACTTAGAAAAATAATAATGGAGAAGCATCATGGTTAAATATGCAGCAAAATCTTTATCCCAAAAATTTAACATTTTCAGGACCAACTATACAGTAAAAAGTTATGATAAAGTGGAGCTTCAGGAGTCCCCATTAGATATTAGATAGATCGTTAAAAATATAAGCTACAACAAACACGTGTACATAACTGCATGGCAAGTTCCAAATGGAGGAGGTTCTAGAGCAGCAAGAATAGTATCCCCTGATGAAGTAGAGTCAGGTTGACAATTTCCTGATTTCTTGGTATGAGTCTGCATGAGAATTCAAGAGAAAAAGAAGCACAAATATGAAAACATTGAACAGAGAGAGATCGATCTAGTTCATACTTGTCTAACAATGAAACCAATATCATCAAGTTCTGTTTCTTGTCTTAGTTAGTTAAGAAGCAAAAATATCTTAATTCTCTTTCTTTTTAAACATTTCCAAGATGGCTTTGAGAACAAAGTTAAATTTTCATGGTTTTGATCATCAAAAACCACATGCAAGGTGCAAATAGCAGTGTACCTGCATTCTGGTCACAACTACCCAAATAGGATTAGTCAGCAAAACATTTACGCAGCTGTACAAGGAAAAACAAATGTTGCTGTTATTTGCTGAACTCTTGCGACTCAAACAGTTGATAGAGGAAATTTATATTTGTCATTAGAATAATATGCCTAAGATAAAAAAATATGAATCTTGCTCAAAAATTGCAAGGAGGAAAATTAGATTTATTAGAATCATATGCATGTGATAGGAAATATGATATCAACAAAAATTATGTGCCTAAAACCAATCTTTTCAATTATGGGATAGCATCACAAGTGCCAAGCATAGTCAACTTGATAGTTCTACAATAGACTGGTGAATCAGAGGTATACTGGAATCTGGAAAGGCAAGGAGATGTATCACTCTGAGATCTCAAAAACAGAAGTTTAGAATGAGGTATTTGTCATCATATCTGGGTGCAGTTCTCAAATATTTTTTCCCATGAGCTGTTAATTGCATGCAAAGGTAAATCAAGTAATTCTCAGAAAACTCACTTATACATTTTGTATCTGATAGATTATACTTGATGCAATTTATATTTCCCGGCATGTGGATGCTTATATTATGCTTACTCTATTGGGCAATATCCAAGCGAAACTCTCAAAATATTCAATGAGATATGGGCAGAGATGGATAGAATAAAATCATCCAACAAAACAAAATAGATGTTATACCATCAAAAATTGCCTACTTGTTCTAAATTTCCTTTTCATTAGAAAAGTCTATACTTAAAATTTACTTCCACTCATCAAACTCTACAAAATTTTATTTGTTTCCAAATGACTCTGGACTCAAGGTTTTAAATAGCATTTAAAAATCTGAACCACAACATTTCTTTACTATATTCAGATATTTGGCCAACCCAAAAAATCCCATCATCGCAAGCTAATGGAGGTTATAGCAAGGAAGGACCTCCAAGAACTGGCTGCTACTTGCTTTAGTAGCCTGAGCTAAAGAGGTCCAACTTCTTCTTTTAGTTCTAAACACAACTTGTACAATTGTATTTACTTGTGAATAAGAAGAAAGGCAAGAACAAACTGCAAAATATATTAGTTGATAAAGAATTACAATGTAAAGATTAGCATGTGCTACAATTAATTTTTGAGGTAAAAACTATTGAACTGCATCACTTCAGCAATTTGCATTATAAATTATAGTCCTGCCAAGAAAGAAGAGGTTGCACCAATAGTTCAAAGACATAGATGCAAGATAGGTGTCACAGCATATCAAACATTCTGAATCTATTGGGTAATTATTTATTCTGCAATATCTACTCCACTTTGGTGTATTCATATGCTTTCTGCTGCCCAATGAAGCATGAACATTTCAGATCAAGGCCAAAAAAGTATACCATTGCTGCTACTAAAGCTGGAATCAATGATAATGATCAATCAAGGGTATCCAGCAGGAAATTATCTCAATCTATTCCGTAGAAGTAAATTACCCGGATAAAGCAGCCACCACAAGTGATGAGAACATCCCAACTGATCCATCACCTACACCATTTCTCCTTCGTTGAAGTGCTGCAGCTTCAGCCTTACTCCTAAATATTTGATAGAAATAATAGTAAACACCCTGTACCATGGACATTGCAATTGCATAAAAAATTAGAGGTCCAATTACCAGGGTTTGAAGCACAACTTTATATAAATGTAATTTTGCAATATAGCCACTAGGAAAAGGTAAAGGTAGACTCAAAGAATTAGGTATTTTCCACAAATGAAGTTAGTTCATTCATAGCAAAGTTAGTTCATAGCACAAGTTGCTTTTGAGAGAAACAAAAGGCATAATATTTTACTGAAGTACTTGTTGTTTGGTTTACTGATGTTAAGATTACAAGTACAACAGCAGACAGCAATAGGCCATATGCTTTCACGCCGTAACCTCTCTCCTAAACTAAATTTATAAGAAAAGGTCTATGGATCACATGACAAATCAAGCGCAAAAGACGGCAGTAGAGAACAGAATAACATTTCTGATTTTAGATCCTTTCGAACTCCAGAAGGTATTACAAGGACAAGGTACAATTAACACAAGTGAAAGACATCCACAAGCCTCCTATGGTAGATAGAGAGAAACTTCAAACGTCAGTAGTTTGTACCTCAAGTTCAAGGTGTAAGTATTGTTAATTGTAGAATATCAGTCATATAGATGATACAGGGCATCATATGAAAGCAGCTCCTCCGCACAACGAAAAGTAGCAGGAAGATTAAGTCTTTTGCACAGCACAATGTGAACTCATAATTCATAATGAACAAGTCGTATTACTGGATATAACCAGCATTGTGAAATCAGGATTACTTTGCATTTAACCTCACAAAGAAAGGTGACAACCATCAGCGTACGCACCTGTGTTTTCATATTTTATATGATTTTGGCCCAATAAAATGTGAACCAACAAAGCCACGTACATACTAGATACTTCCAATCCTTTGTGTGTATCTTAAAATGAAATGTGAATCAAAAAATCCAAAATTTTCTGCAGAGAATTTGAGTTTCTTTGAACCTTTTTTTTGGTTGTTGGGTGGGTGGGGGGGGGGGGGTGGCGCAACCTTTACAAGGACAATTTCAAGTAATTTCACCCGCTAATATGAGCCTCAGCAGGAACCATTACCAGTCTCTGTTTCTGAAAATATTGAAATAAATGAAAACTCCTATCTAAGACAGTGGCACATTTCCCAGTGTCACGGAACTCACATGCTTCACTCACTTATAACTATTGATGATAGTTAGGAAAACTCTCCTAAAGTCACTCCAAGTAGTCGGCTTTCGCAATGATGGCTCTACATCACCGATTCAATACTAAAATAAAAAGACCGCGCTTTGAAAGATATTTCTCATGTCACGAAATTTACCACTCAAGGACAATTTTCTATATAGTTATTAGTGAAACATTTTAGCCGTCCTAGTATATTTCCTAGCAACTGTACGTAACAGCCACCACTAGTGATAACCAAATGCACAGGCAGCGTAAGTTAGCCGTAAGGACACGGACATGAACTAAAATGAGCTGACCTGAGATGCAGCTGTGCCGACCAGAGATGGAGTCAAGCCTCCATACAGCCGATCCCAACCCTCATGCCTTACGACCTGCAGATCATGCAGCTAAGATCAAACCGGAAAGGGAAAAAAAATACTAAAATATGCAAAACCTCTCGGAATATTAAAATTGGAAGGAAAAGGAACAAGGAAACACCTGGATCATTTGTTCAATAGTTCCATGCCTCCTCTTCTCCCGTTTCGGATCCCTCTCCGTTTGTTGCCGCGTATTTACCTAACAATACAAAAAACACGTCAATAAGCAACTAAAACAGGATCAGCAAAATATTCCGGCGAGATTAGAATTTTAAGTGAGGAATTTACGGTCTGGAGAGGATACGTGATGAGTTGAGCGATGATACCACCACCGGCACCGGCGAGTCCATTAATCAAAGCGTCCGACATAATGAACTTTTTGTTCTTCTTATGTTTTCTCTCTCTCTCTCTCTATCAATTTCTTGTGTGTTAATTAATTGAAATTTGGAGAAACAATAATATGATGGAGAAAATATCGAAATGGGAAGTATAAGTATAAAAAAATTAGGAAGCAGAATCCGTGAAATTGGGCAGGGGTACTGTGTAGTGTGTAGGGACTAGCGAGGGAAATTAGAAGTAGAGTAGCTAGCAAATGAAATCAAAGTTACGCAACCGCGCAGGTTCTGCAAGAAGTTAAAAGGGGTTGGTGTTCCGTTTAAAGGAAGTAAAATGACCTTCCTTGTGTAGACTGGCGTGGGGTCGATTTGGACTTTTCTTTTGGCCATTCCTACAAGGCTGCAACACAAAACAGAATCACAAAACCTTTTCCATGAAATTTATGAAAAAGACCAATATCTATTATGTTTCTATTTTTCCCCCCTTCCTTTCCACCATTTTTGTGTATTAGCTGTATAATGATGCTCTTACCGGCATTTTTAAATGTGTTTGTTTTGTTTGAGGCTTCTACCTTGCCATAATTGTTTATCTTTCAAGAGGGCGAGAAATTTAATGGTAATTGTTAACAGCGTATCCCAAGAACAAAATGTTATGTTGCTGTATATAACTAAGACAGAAAATAATCATTTTATGCTATAAATTCAAAATCAATTGAATTTATTATTATTTACGTCTCTTATAATATTAAGTTGTAAATTTTGGTTCCAATCAAAGTTTTTATCAATTTTTTTATCTTGAATTCATCATGTGATTCATATATGGTTATTGTTTTAGGGTAAAAAAGTTAAATTTTATTTGTAATTAAATAAATGATCCGATTCATATTTATTTTTATCCATTAGAAATAGAATCCGACTGAAACTATATTCATTTTTTCTTAAAAAGTGAGATTCGATCTAATTCATACTCACTTTTACCACTAAAAAAGTGAGATTTGATTTTTTTTATACATAAAAAATAATTGTATGTAAATCACGCGGTGTATTTCAAGCTAAAAAATGATTAGAAACTTAGGTTGGAGTCAAATTTTGCTAATTTGAATTTGTAAGGAAAATAAAATTAGTATTTTTACAATAAAAGATAAATTATAAACAATATAAAATTAATACTTTAAAAGTAAAAAATAAAAAATTTATTTAATGACATATGATGGATGTGTTAAACGATTTTTTTTTTTTTTTTAAATTTTCTTCTTCTTGTGGGGGCTATAGTAATTGTTTTGTGCCCTTTACCTTCACCTTTTGTAGTATACCATTAAAAAGAAAATTCCATTCATCCCCCAATAAAGCAGCCCACTCAACGGGTCGCACGTTGCCACCCTCCCTTCCTCACCACCATGGCAGCAACCGCCTCTCGCCCGCCGTCGAAACTCTACGATCTCGATATTACGATTGTTTCCGCCAAGCATCTGAAGAACGTGAGCTGGCGTAACGGTGACCTCAAGCCCTACGTCATCTTCTGGGTCGACCCCGACCGCCGTCTGGCTACCAAATCCGACGATTCCGGCTCCAATCGACCTGTCTGGAACGAGCGCTTCGTCCTCCCTTTAACTCTTCCCCCGCAAGATTCCCTACTTACTCTCGAGATCTTCCACTCCAAACCCTCAGAGACACCTAAGCCCCTGGTTGGTACACTCCGGTTCCAACTCAAGGACCTGGTCGACCCGGATGATTCCTCCAAGCTGAGAACTTTCGACCTCCGACGGCCCTCTGGTCGTCCTCAGGGTAAGATCCGCCTCAAGCTCGCCCTTCGTGAACGCCCCGTGCAAGATTACCAAGTTACCCCTCCCTCCCCCTATTACTACTCCTCTGCCCCTCCTCCTCCTCTCCCTCACTCCGCCGCTCGCGACTACAGAGGATACTCGACCTCTCCTTACACCATCCACCCTGCGCCGCCACCTGCTGCTCCATCCCCTCCTCCTCCTCCTCCACCACCACACCCGTACCAGTACAGCGGATACTCGGACCCCTACTCAAGCTACTATCCAGGTTACTACTCGCAGCAGCCACCGCCTCCTCCTCTTCCCCGGCCGTTATTCGACCGGCAATCGAGCTATGGTGGGCCAGGGCCGAGCGCGCCTGTGGATTATGCTCCGTATGACCACCAGAAGCGCGGAGCAAAGTTGGGACTAGGTGCAGGATTGGCAGTGGGGGCTGTGGGGGGAGCCCTTGGGGGGTTGGCATTGGAGGAAGGATTGAAGTATGAAGAAGATAAGATTGCAGACAGGGTGGAGAGTGACTTGGCAGCCAGGGAAGATTACAGCGATTATCGTGTTGACTACTGATGTTAATTTAATTGAAATTACTTTAAAGATCCTTGCTTTTGAGGTAATGTTCAATGGCTGATTTGGAAGTATATGGTCACAATGGATGTGTATATAAAGTTTGTTTATCTTATTCAGCTTATGGTGTGAATGATGATCTGATTGTGCGAGTCCAGTGGACAGGAAACTCTTTTCGTATGTATAAACTTTGGCTGAAGGGATAATCAACTGTTGGTTATGTTCTGTTCTGTTACCTATCAGGGTTATATGGTTATATAGTTAACTTCGAAATATATACCAACATTGGCTGAAGGAATAATTAGCTAGTGTGTATGTTCTGTTCTGTTACCTATCAGGGTTATGTGGTTATATAGTTTAACATCAAAATATACACCAACATGTGCAAAAGCCGTGCAAGATGCCACCCTCTTTTGCTGATTGCTTCTGCTGATGAACGAAGTTGCCATGTTACTATTAACACGATTGTCATCCTTAGCATATGCAACTTGAATGTGTTTCGTGTGCCTTCTTTTGGGTTTGGTTATTTGATTTGTTCAGGTGCTTTTTATTTAGATTCCAACAGTCCAGAATTATGGTTCCTGAGAATTGAGATATTGCTGTTACATGGTGTATATTTTGAGGTTTATGTCCACAAAGGGCACCATTTAGTTGGGGATTAAAGATTCCCTCTGCCCCTACACCATCAAGTTTGTTGTAACATGTGGATAGCATCGACGGTGTCAATGCTTGGTTTGAACGATAACTATGTAAGAAATTTGACATTTCAATATGAGGAACATGGTTGCTCAGGGTTTATAGTTATGGAAGAAGAAAAAGGAGGTAGTTCCTACAGACTACTCTTATGAGATAACACCTAATTTCTTGTATAGATGGCACACATACTCATAATGTGCCCTTTTTTCCTTTATCCTCTTGCATTTATATTTGAATTTTAGGTAATAGCTGTTCCATCTTGTTTAACATAAATTTGTTGTCACTTATACCAGAATGTGTCTAATGATTTGGAAAGTGAAAGAAATGAATAACTATTTTCCATTATACTCTCTTATGCTTCTTCTAAGAAGGTACCTTTGTAGTAATGAATCACATAAAGTTAACAGCCGAATCAAAGGCATGCAACATTGAGCTTAGATTCAAACTTAGATTTTTTAAGCTCCATGCAACATGGAGCTTGAGACATCGGATTGGTGGTGGGAGTTATAGTCTGTTATATTTGTTATCTAGAGATTTTAAGAGATTGAAGTCTTAAAAAGTAGTTTTCTGAGTTATATGTGACTAACCTTTTATGTTCTCTCTTTACATCCTTTAACTTGTCAGCTTGTGCCACAACATAAAGCGTCTGCCTCCACTGACCAATGGTTTTATCATTCTAGATTGGCCATCCCTTGTATGTGTTCAGATACTAGGTTGAATCTCTTCAAAATGCCACAACATAAAGTGTACATTGCTTGCGCATGTTGTGCTTACCTCATACTTGCTTTTTCTCGTGTAATCATTCTTTATAATCTAAGATGTCACAAATTTTGGTTGTCAAGTACACGGGGATGGAACCACTGAGCTTAGCTCAGTGGCCACTAGGGAGGGACTTAAATCCTTCCTTGGGCTGCTGTAGGTGAGAGTTCAAACCTCACATATAGCAAAAAAAATCTAAAGGTAGTATCATAGTACTCTCTTGGTTTAGTTGGGTCTGTATATCTACTAGCGCCTAACACAAGCCTCCCTAGGCCCCCTCTCCCCCTAAATTAGGATAGAGTAGGTTATACAATGTATCTTTGTTGGCAAAAAAAAAGTACAGAGGGCTGGGTTGTTAAGTGCGCATTTCTGGTGGCTGGATGATGTCATATTCGTTGGTTGGAGGTTATGGTTTCTTAAGAACCTCTGCTACCGTCATGTTGGTTGGTTTGGTTTGGTCGGTTGGAGGTTATGGAAGTTGTCCTCTCGTGTTTATTTTTTATTTAAATTTAAAAGGAAGTTGTCCTCCTGATGATCTTCTTCCTGCAAGTGCAAAACGTGGTTTCCAGTTAAATAAGGAAGCCACCAGCCTTTGGGATAGTGGGCGCCACTAAAGCATTAAAGCTTGGTGGGGTGGGAGGCAAGGGTTCAAAGTGGTTTTGCTTAAAAAAATTCAGGTTGGTGTGTAGTGCATTCATTTGGTCCAGTGGTGATTCAATTCCTTCTGGATTATCTCTGGGCCTCCTTAGGGTTCGTCCCCTGCTCCTAGTGTAGGAGAGATTAGATAATACAACAGTTATCGTCTCTGGAAAAAAAAAATTAAATAAGGAGTTTTTTTTTTTTGGGGGGCGGAAAGGGCTTCAAAATTTTCATCGATTGTGGTTTACTAATTGTAGTGCATTATGGACCTAAGCGCAGCCACTTTTGCCCTAATTGTGGGAAGCAATGCGAGGAAGCGAGTTGGGCCTGATCTATGAACGGCAGACTTTCACTGAACCCAGAAATGAGAGGATGAATGCCTCCTGGAAAGTCTATTATCGTTTTCTTTTATGCTGTTAGCTATTGGCATGCTTTAGTACGGTACACAGCTAGTGAAATCGCATTATGAATTTCCTCTGGAGAGTTCATGAATTAATTTTAATTAAATTTATCCGTTTTGCTTATTGGCTTGCTGCAGCGCACCACACAACGAACGAATTTAATAACTCTTTCTGGCCCTAATGGTAATGCCAACCTGATTCCAGACTCTTGCCCAATTTTGCAAATTCTCTCGGGCTGTCGGGCTCGGATCTTCTTGTTTGGTGGACAGGTTTTTCTCATTTGGGTTTGGTGGTCAATGTCAAGGGTCTGCATGCTCAGGGTGTTTGTTACTTTCTTTTTTGATGAATAGCGTTTAAAGAGTCTAAATCCACATTCTTTTAATCCTAAATCACTAATTTGTATGAACCTTAAAATTTATGGTGCGAATTAGTGAGAACGGAGAAGTGTTAGTACAAATTATTCATCCTGGGTAGGTGTTAGTGAGAACGGAGAAGTGTGAATTTAACTACTTTTTTTTTTCCGCTGGAAGGCGGTCGACGTCCAACTAAGGATGCTGCACGGTTTTCACAATTTTTGTTTGCAAGAACATATTATTTAGATTTCGGCTGTTCGCAGATCAGAGTCAGTAGGCTTTGACTTTAGGCTTGTGTACCATTAACGGGCTGAGAAGGCCCAAAAGAACGCGAGGTACCTGTTAATGGTGAATTAAAATGTCTTGGAACATTTGACAGAGTCAGAATTTCTCATCATACTGTAGAATCTTTCACATGCACTGAATGTTGCCCTTTTCAGTTCTGAGTTCCAACTCCAACCAAGCACGGCTTTTACTTTTTCTGGTCTTGTAATGTCAGGAACCTAAACTGTTTCTGAACTGCTATTTTTCTTTCAGAGAGGATGGATACGTTACATTTTCATGTAAATAAAGATCGAGTTCACATCATGTTGCTGTGTTCAGACGTATCTTTACCTGCAGCTTATTGCTGCGTTGCAATAATACCGGACGAAAAGAAAAGATATTCTCCTATATATTCCCTCACAAAGAAGAGAAATAGAATTTTGGATCGTTTAGGGTTAGGCCTGTCAATCATGCCTAATGAGCCGGGCTTTGAGGAGCTCAAGCTCAGCTCATTTAATTTGAAACATTTTCGGGTTTCAGCTATGAGTTTCGGGTTCATAAATGTAAAGCTCATACTCAACTCACATAATATTCGGGTTGTGAGCCTTAATCGGGCTTAGCCCAAGCTCACTTATTACCCCTTAATTTTCTTAATATAATTACTATAACTATTAAGTTGTAAAACTAATTTAACATTTACAAGACTATAATATTAAAACTAAACATGAACAAATAATAGTTCTTAAAAAGTATATAAACCAAAAATTTTTCAACAATATTTATATTTAATTCGTTCAAAATGCATGAAAAATAGTAATAAAACATGCGATCATAAGCCAATACATCTTTAAAAGTTGAAACTTTTTTTATAATCTTGTGATTTAAATCCAAATATGCTTGATGATTTTTGTGTTTGTAGACCAAAAAGAAATCAACCAATATTATGTCAATACAAAAATTTACTCAACCAATAAGAAAAGTTAGAGATTTAGTTATGCAATACTAATATTGGCTCTCAAGAAAGCTCATGAAAGAGTCTTTTGATGTATTTTTGTCTTTTGTAATTTATATATATATTTAGTATTTAGTAATAATATATTTGGATATATAATTATACATAATATCAAAATATAAATATTATATATATAGGTGATTAAAGGGCCGGGCCTATATCGGATTTGAGTCTAATAAGGCCCAAGCTCGGCTCATATTTAATTCGGGCCTAATTTTTAGGCTCAAACTCAGACCGGCTCACTAAATAATCGGGCTCATCGGGCTTTTTGTCGGGCCGAACGAGCCGAGCTCGGGCTGGCCCAGCCCCATTGACAGTCCTATTTAGGGTTAGTTTCATTTTACACCCTTCAACTGTATTTCAAACTTTCACATTAGTTTCTAATCTATAAAATGAGATACTTTAGTTTTCAACTGTATTCAAACTTTCACATTAGTTTTGAAACCATAAAATGAGATACATGAGTTCCTAAAGTATAAAACCTATCATACTCGAGCTCCTAAAGCATAAAAGTCATCTAACTCTGGTCCCCCTAAAATGGTATCTCATTTTTGTCCCATTCAAAGGATAAAATTTGTTCCACTTCCACCAACAATTTCACTTGAGTGGGACAAATTTTACAGCTTAAAAATTAGGTTCCGTTTGGATAAGATATTCTTAGGGGTGTTTTTAAAATACTTTATTATAACAATATAGGTGAAAATTTTTTGCCGTAAATGAGATTATTTTTTGTATTTTTAAAATTATTTTTATTTATATATTACTGTAACATTGTATATGTTAAATTTGTTTTTCAAAAAATTACCGATCCAAACGGAGTCCTTTAGGTGTCTGATTATCACGTGTAGGGAGTAAGATGGCAATGCGTATATAATTAAAGGCTGGAAAGTGGAATCAACCCATGATTTCTCTCTCACTGCTTATGCGTAACGTATGAAGAAGGTCTGGCCTTAAGTTGTATGCGCAGCCTATAAATTGATAATGTGGGTCCCCTGCCTAATTATTGTCTAGTCCACTCCCTAAAATGAGAAACATCATTATGGTTTCGGTAATCGGTTTCAGTGCCGAAGACTTCTTTCAGCATAAATTAGGGCAGAGTTCAACGAAAGAAGGGAGGGACAGCAACAAGACATTCTCAAGATAACAATCAACTTGCAACAAATGCCCGAGACCTTTTTCAGGTGTTCATCTCCCTATATATACAGTAATAAGTGGAGTCCGGTAATGATGATGTTGTTTTGATTGCTAAATTCAAGCACTAAGAATTAAAAAGATTGTCAACCAATGGCTGGACTTGATCAGTCAGCAACTATCCCTAAAGCAAATGCAAATGACGAGCAATTTTTTTGTTTATTTAATTTTGTGGAACGGGTATTTTCTTCAATGAATTAATTAAGAAATTTATCCCATGCATAACCTCTTCTAGCGTAAAAGCGCTTTTTTTCTTTTTTCTAATGCCTGATTACGTCCTTGTTGAGTAGTTTGCTTAATTTGGCAGTGTGTATTGACCCTTAAACTGTTAACCGTGTCCGTGTCCATTCATATGAACAAAAGTTCTGCTGTATATTTCTATTGGAATGTGTAAAACAACAGCAGGAGTCAGTAAGATCAAATGAAAAAAGAATCAAGCACAATTGTCAGGGCTCTCAAATATTTTAATGTTTATCGCATTCGAAATTACAGCTCCTGTGCTCGATGCTTATCATGTCGTAAAAGTTTGCATAAGCATCCAACACACACGTAAGTGTTTGGATTAAAGATTAGTGGAAACATATTTAAAAATAATGCTATAGTACTTTTCATAAGATAATGCATGTAAGATACTAAAAAATAATTAAAAAAAATGTTTATGATGCGATGAAATTTTTTTTTCTTCATAATTTGAGTTCAAATAAACAGTAAGGAACATTAATATTCGTTGATGGCCCTTCTAGTCCTTGACCATTAAATCACCTCGTCCATGGTACTTAGGCTCTATTTGATAAGTCAATTCAGCATTTAAATTTAATAAATTTAAATATTAATATGTTCAGAAGCGTTTAATAACCAAAAAATGAAAATATGTATCAATTAAATGTCACTAAATTTTCTAGATAAAACTTGCTTCCAAAAATAAGTGATAAGCTATTCACTTATTACTAAATGTGATATACGCTTAAATGTATTTGATTTAATATTTAACAATTCAATCATTTAATGAATTTAGATTTTAGTTTTCAAATTTTAATTTTATCAAACGGATCCTTAGTACAAAAAAAGAAAAAAAAATCGCTTATTCTGAGTGGTTTTTTTTTTTTTTTTTGTGAGTTGTTAAGTCAACGTCCACTTGTGCGCTTTATCTTCTATTGCCTTTTTGAGGTTGGTTATTTGAGTCCTTTGGCAGTGACGTTGTATAATCTAACAGGGTGGAAACGAAAATGATGTCGTTCAATGCATTAGATCCATTGGAAAAGTGATTTAACATGTTTTGTCCAAAGAAGTCTATCAGATAAGCTGCTCCTTGAAGAATTTGTCCGATCTAGCCAATAACCACATCGCTTTCCCACATTTGAAAAATATCCAACACGATTAATAGTTAGGACACAAACACCTGTCTCCACCATTAAGAAATCGAAAGGTCCCCCTGAATGCTTCCTCCTTTTTCGTACTTTGCCTAGATTATAATTTCTTGATGACCTCCAAGGAGAAAGATACAGAAGACGGTCTTCATCATGCTTCCTTATTGCTTTGGCTCCTTCTGGCTTGGGACCGGACCATCTTGGTTGTGCAATCCTGTACACACACATATGTACTTAAAGCGTATGAAATCAATCATCTGGTGCATACTCCTCTTACGACCATGATGTGCCAGGTACAACAATGTTTGTCTACTGCATTGAGAATATCCGACCTTTTATATCACTAATCTAGCATTTTTTCTTTTTTACTATGCGGCAACAACTATACTACTCCTGTTCTAACCTAAATTAAGGGAGGACTCAATGTGACGGGAGAGGATCTCACCTCTAGATCAAAAAAAATATAGTAATACACACCGTTTTTAGGTGCAGAGATTTGAACACCTAAACTACAACAGACAGACGTGCACTTTATACTCTGTGGTGACCAATTTTTATAAAGCGAGTTGTTATGCCACTTATCTAGTGCAGTATATGCCTTAATTGAAAATGCATAGAATCAATAATGTCAGCTGTAAATCTTTTGACAGTAAGTACTTAAATTCAAATTGTGCATCAAACCTTTGTTTTAGCACGACTTGTATTTCTGAACTTACATCGAACTTGTTAAACCTCAAGTCTTTAATATGCTTGTATTGGAAATGATTTTGTAAATTACACAGTCCTGACTATGGATTGACAGACACGTGTGTAGCCGGGTAACATATTCCCAATTAAGTCACATACTGAAAGCCTGCTGTCAGCATATTCCCATACACGCATTTCAAACTCGATGCTGTTTTGTGTGCCAGGATTTTCAAGTAATGCAAGTGATTTACTCCAAAAAAAAAAAAAAAAAGCCTCGAACATATTATAATTCATGGGGTGCTTGGATCAAAAGTTAATTAAAAAAAAAATCATTTACTGTAATAATATCTTGTAACGTGATGTTGTGTACGCGAGATTAAAAGTTATTTAAACCTGTTACAGTGCTTTTTTTTTTGGGGGGGTTAGGCTTCGAGCAAAGTATGGCTTGTTTGTCCTAGGAATAACTGTACTACGATCGGATCTTTCATGGCAGAGATGCGCATATATTTTCCTCATTGTACTGCTGCTATTATAATGATATATTCTTGACTAAGGACAAGAAATGTTGGCACACAATCAAGTGGATGGTAAGGATGTGTCGCCACAAGATTGGTTATATTGCTTGCCCGCTGGTAATCCCACTAGCAAAATTTCATCACATTCATCAGTACGCGGCACTTGGTGCTGTTTGCTACTTTGTTCTGATACCCATAGGATATTGCAACACATTTGCTGTGGTGTGACCCAGTCGGATTGTCTGCATTCTGTCAAAGTGCCATGCTGATACAGAGTCCCCCTTGCTCCTTTCAACATGCATGGATCCTGGAGGGATGGGGTTTCGGTGGTTATCATTGCGTTCTTCCTTGTAATGGATTCGGTGTAAGAAAAAGAATTCGACTCCCATGGACTAAAAGGAAACGCTAGTTTTTTGTTAGCTAGCAGGTACTGAGAAGTGAGATTCTTCGTGGACAAACTTGAATGGAAACCCGTGAATGGATTCCCAATTACAAGTTCTTCGCACCAATTAGTTAAGCAGTCCAACAGAAGTGGTTAATTTGAGCTTCATATATAACTAGAATTTTGCCCGTGCCTTAGCACGGTTTTATTTATTTATTTATCGTGAATTTATACAAATATAAATAAATTAAATACAAAAATTAACAGCAACCCTACATATTCATTTATATTAACTTTAAAAAATTAATTTATTTTGAACATTCAATTATTTACTAATTTTTAAAGCTTTGTTTATATACTTTCACAATAATATAAAATAGTATACATCAAATCACGTATCCCATATCAAAAACTTGGTAGATATTATTTTTTTAGAAATATTTTTTTATATAATTTAAACTTTATAATGACCATAAATCTAGAACTATATATTCATATTTAGTTAAGTAGAAAAAATTCAGCAATTCATTTTTCTTCATCGATAAATATTCAGTTTTCAACAATATTGATAAATCTGTCCGTGTAACAGTTAATTTTCTTTTTTACACTAAGTTAATTCAAAATTTAAGGAAGAAATGATGAACAATTTGAATATTAATCAACGGTATAGTGGTGAAAAGAAGTAATTTAGGATGCGTAAGATTTCAATAATTGTGATTAAGGAAGTAATTTGGGATATGTAAGATTTTAATAATTGTGATTTGAAAAAGGTTTTACTATAGTTCTATATGTAATAATTTGATGGAAAGCAGGATCATTAAGATAAGATTAGTTGTTTTTTAAAGCAATATCATTAAGATAAGATTAGTTATTTTTTAAAGTTATTTTAAAATTAGAGATAATTTTTAAACATATAATATAATCCAAATAGGATTTAATATGGGTAAAACCCAAGTTACCCATAATCCGTTAATTCTCTTTAATTAGGTATGCCACGTTGGAGTGAGAAACAATTCTGATTAAAATAACTACTTTTATATATATATATATATATACTTTTGTGCGCCTTGATTAAATTAACTCGGCTTACCTCACGTATCCTTTAAAACTATATTTATGACAATTATCTGTATAGTTGTTCAAATGAATATAGCGTAGCAACAAATCTTTTACGTGTGTAAAGTAAAAACTTGGAAAAAAAAAGCTAAATAAACTTAAAGGTGACTTGAAAGTATACGTTCTACATATTTGTTTTGAGAATTTTTTGGAAAAAAAAAATTTTTTTTTTTAGTTTGTAAGGAATAATTTCTTAACACATTTTTTAACCATCTTTTCTTACTTCGCACGTATTACATTCCAAAAAGTATTACATCAACTTTTTCCTCCAAAAACTCTTTCAAAAAAATGCAATCCAAACAACTTGCCAATTCGGAGTGATTTATTATCTTGTGGGTGGTCGTGATCCCCCGGTTCCTGTGGTGTATCTTCCTACTACAAAATTAGATTCTTAAACTGAAGTCCGAGTCATATTTCGGTCCGGCATCGCACCACATGGTCATACTATTAATTCTTAGAAAATCCTACCGTAAACTGTCTCCTAAAAATGTCCATTAAGTTAAATTTTTTTTTTTTTTACCATCTTCAAGAATCGAGCTGTTGCAGTTTGTGGCGTTACAAAGTACACCTGGACAATAGCCAGCCTCTGCTTGGGGAAGAGAAGATGAATTGGTTTGTCCTTTCGTTTGATGCAACATGATTAACATGCACTCACATAATTGGGAAGCCTGCACTGACCTCCCCTTTGTCATAGTATCCCTATCCATTTTATTGTTCTGCATTTATTAATTTGCAGACAACATGCAATGCACCTCCCATATTCACACAGATTATCAGCACTGTACATCTCTGACCAGCCAAATTGCGTTTGTTCTGGTGGACTCAGAAAATACGACGACGGCGATGCATTTTGTTTCTTTTGCTCACTCTTGCAGCTATGATTGCGACTTCTTCTTTGATCTGAAACCACACTTCTTGTTCAACGCTCTTTGAAACCCAATTATATGGGTTTTCGACGTCAGTGGGTATATCACAATAATCGTCCTCATGCTACGATCTCTAGAAAAAAAATGCTTTTTCAAAAGCTCCTGTTAGAAAAAAAATATTAGACAAAAAAAAAAAAGAACATCCTGAGCTCGATGAACCTAAAACATCAAAGATTCGTAAATTGGGTATTACATAGTAGTATATTAATCTTGATGAAGCCGGCAATAATGCATAAATTCAACTTACTGTATTGATCTAAACTGCTAGTGTCAGTGATGTATTGGCTTAGGTGATGTATAAATTCAACTTACGGCGTAGTATCAATAAAATAAATCAATCTAGTGATGTATGGGCTTAGGTGGTGTATCGCCTACCATTTTCGGCGCAACGAATCTTCTGTCCCACATCCTATGCCACTCTCTGTCTCACTTTTTATTATATTGCTATTTCTCTTTTATAAAGATCATGTTTTAATTCTTTTTTGTTTCCTTAAGATTCAATAACTATTAATTGACAGAGAGTGACACAGGGTGTGGGACAGAAGATCCGTTGCACAATTTCGATTTTATCATAGTTTTTTTTTTCTTTTTTCCGGTAGGAACGAGATGAGATTTAAGAAATAAGAAGAAGTTAGGCTATTTGAACTTAGAAACTCTAATAGTTGGAGTCTCATATTTAACTAATATATATCGGCGCTTTTTCTTTCACTTTGAAAAAGCATGTGGCAACGAATAAATATTATTTTCCAACGCCGGCATTGTCCATTTGATAACGAGAAGAAGAAACTAAACGAAGAACAACAGAATATAACCAGCGTTTAGGAGCATCTGTTTACTTTTTCTAATTTATTTTCAAATAAAATTGATCTCCTTAGAATTCTTCTTCCCTTTTCCTTCTAAAAATTTAAAAAACTACTGAGAAACTGTAGAAACTTTTTATGATGTAATGTATGTGAAATAAAATAGTAATTAATAATATAAAAAAATAGATCGAAAAATGTGCTTATGATGCAAGCGAAATATTATTATTCAGAAAAATTTGGTATCCAAACACTCTTGCTTCCGGATAAGAGCATACAGCACGAATAAAACTGGTAATTCATGCCGCCCACTTTTACTTAATTATTTTGTCTTATTGACACCTAGTCGACCAAACCAATTATTGGTTGGGCTTTAGATTCCTTTGAGTACAATCTTCAAGTTACTCCATATAATCCATTTTATGTATGTGCTATTACGATCAAGTTGTAAAGTGCACACACCCCAACCTTTAGCGTGAGTAAAGAGTATTTTAGTAAATAATAAATTTTTGACTAATCTACCCCGCACTCATTACTGATTAATTGGGGAGTCATAAATCAGAAGAGGCCACTTGTACACTATAAATATATATCCAAGAACCGCAACTACCATCAAATAGGATGCATCCTAACGCTGTCCTAACTGCTAATACCTTCCAAACAAACCCAAAATTAAACAATTCCCGTCGAACATAAATTCATATAATACATAATTAAATGCGGACTCTTTTATAGCTAGAATGACATAATTAAGGATCCATCAATAAACAATGGACAGAAGTCTCTTCTCTTCAGAAAGGGAGCAATAGTTGACTCTGCGAAGGGGGTTAAGTGGGCTGAACCTTTCATTTCAGGCAGAGGGATAGCCTCATAGATAGATAGCCGGCTAAGGTTGAGTTCGGAGAATTTTGATGGGGAATCTGGTTACGTACAGGGAGTTAGATGAAGGTACACGAATGCCATCTATAAAATACATGCAAATGCCGTCAAAATTTGACTTGCGTAGTCATAGTTCCAACCGGGATAATTGAAAATGAAGTGAGGCATTGATATATTCAATCATTCAAGGCAGGTATAGATACCATGAATGTACTAATCATCTGTTGACGAAACAGCGCGCGGCTGGTACCCAGCATATAATTCAATTCCTTTTTTTTTTTTCTTTTTTTTTTGTCGACACAGGGTGTCCGGGTCAATCCTTACGAGGCCCGACTAATCCCCTGTGGCCCGGACCCGGCGCTCCAACCCGGCCCGAACGCGTTAAGTGCGCGGAGGAATCCAGCGGAGCGGAGACTCGAACTTGTGATCTCAAGGTTCACTGGTGAGAGGCGCTGCCGCTGAACCATTCACGCGGGGGCATATAATTCAATTCCACCACATAAGAAATCGTCCATGTCCTATTCTGCGTTTGGTTTTTTGTGGGTGTCTTGGAAAAAAAAATGTGGTTATATAGGAGACTATCTGAATATTATTTAGAATAATTATTGTAATATTTTTTACGATGTGATGCGTGTAAAATAAAAAAAATGATTAAAAATATTTTTAAAAATTGTGTTGAAAAATGCGCCTGTAATGCAAGTAAATAATTGCTATCTAAACACATATTAACGTTAGCCTTCCTCATTGTTGTGACTGACAATTTATATGCATGGGATGTTCAAGAGAAGTTTAGGAATACTGTTGCAGCTAGCATTAGGAGTGTAGAACAACCAGACGCGGCCGACGCAGATACTAAGGTGGTAACAACATCTATATGTTGATGTGCGTGTCATCAAATCAATAAATGACTTTAGCCCTTTTTTCAGGGGGCCGGTAGGGTTTGTATTCCTTTAAACCTACCGTGACCGAGTCTCAATATATATGCAACTAGCTCGAAAGCTGGAAGCCAACAATTCAAAGATGAAAAACTCGTGGAAATAAACAGCTAGCTAAGTTTGATCTCAACAACTTAAGCTCTTTGTTTCAAAAATGTTCGTTTTGTTTAGGTACAGAAAATGATGAAATATGTGAAGTTGTGAGTAGTTATGCAGTAGGCATATATAGGGATGAGTAATGACACAATCATCGGTGTGATTGACACTTTCGTAAAGCATCTTGGTGCCGTTGCTCTACAAGTGTAAAGCTTTTGAATCATAAATACAACTTCTAATGTTTCGGAAAAAAAAAGTTTGATCTCAAATTTTAGCTAGGGGAGGGTGGTGTGACAGCTATAGATAGTTTCCGGACACTGCATGTCCGATATAAAAGGAAGAAGGTAAAAAACGTACTTCATGGAAAAACTGAATCACTAATAGAGATGTGCTTACAAAAAATATAGGGGATCGAGCACTTGTATCATTGGCTTAAGTTAGCTTTTTAAAGGCAGACATAAACAACATTGCAGTTAATTAAGATTAAAATACTCACACCCGTCAGCATGAGAATACATACCTTTTTTTTTTTTTGAATTTTTCCATTGCTCCCATGCTATCATAAAGTGACAAAGCAAATTAGAGATTGAATACATACAACTTTTCTAGCTAAACCCTATCCCGGCTAGTTAGGTGGCTATGCCTCCATCTTATTGTCCCGTTTATATAGCAAACATCATGATATAAGTTTATCGTGATTTTTCTGCACTAGAATGATGAACTATGGCCTGGCTCTCACTTGCTTTGGATTTTACAAAAGTTAATTATCGAAAATAATCATAATCAGCAAAAACTACTTCTTGGATGATTATAAAGTTTAGATTTTTTTTTTTGGTCATTAAAAATACAAAGAACATCATAAAAATTGATTATCTAATATCATAGTTACAGTAATCCAACCCTATACATGAGCGGATTGGACAAGGAGTTGACCAATACATATTTTTCAAGCATTTTACCTTGAATTCTAATCTGATTGATGTTAAAATAATGCCCTATTAGTTTACTCTTAAAATAATACCCTAGATTAACATATTGAATAGATGATTAGAATTTGGGAGTGCCTAGCAGCAGATTAATTGGTGGATGCCTTGGCCGCACGCTGAAGCTAGCGAAGCGATGAGATGGAAATATTAATTTAAATTTTTTTTGACGGTTGGCCTGAACCGTCAAACACGTGGAGAGAACCCTGGCACGCTCCAAATTTTAACAGTTAATGTGTCCAAGTTCAGGGAGAAATTTCGGTTTATCTTAGGGTTAGGCACAAGGATTATATTTTAATGAACTTAAAAGGATTAAAGGACGCGGGCCGATTTTTTTTTTTTTAAAAAAAAACATATAAAAATTGAAAAAGAAGAAGTGCATGGACCTGCCAAGTTAAACTATAAACTAAACCAGACTAATTAATCGAAGCACTGACCAATAGGAAATTCGGTAGAATACATCCGTTTTGTTGTTCTGGTAGTTAAAATAGTGTATTATATTAGGAAACGCCGACGAATCAGAAAAAGACGGTTTTGGGGAGTAATTGTTCATCACACAAACCGACATTTTCCAATAAGGTAATCTAAAACACACGCCGGCCGGCTAATTAAAAAGACAACCGCCAAGGGCAAGTAGCCGTAATAAAATATGAAATGTGTATCCAAGGAGACAGCTCTCCAACTCGTCCGAATGGGTTTGCAGTACCGGAGGGATCCATGGCCTAGCCGACTTTTCTCGGAGTGAGGAGAATGACAGCCAACGTCCAGAATGTAAATAGTTGGCTCTTCCTTCAACAGATCATGATCTTTTTGTACTGACTAAAATCTTAAATTCGTCGAAGGAACTTCTCACCCTGTATATTTTTTAAGTGCAAGAGGCAATTCTTTAACTCTTTAGTCTTTTATTTTTTTTTTATCAATTTTACTGATAGAGGAAGATCTGTACACAGTATAGTTTTCCCCACTTTAAGCTGGAAATTACATTTAGGTTGCTCATGAATGTCGCACTGACAAAAGAATGGAATCTATTTGTCAATAAGTGAGCAAAAGTAAAAAATTTTTTAAAAAAATTATGATGGGGCAAAAGATAATTCTATTCCCTTTTATCTCATTGAAGAACTGATTTTTTCAAGCCAAATGAAATTTTTATGTTATTGGGATCCTGATTTGCTTATCATTTTGACTGTTGCAGACATCGAATCCCGTCGCAGCTGCGAAGACCCGAAGGCAATGTTAATGTCTCCCCAGTGCTAGCAAAGGCCTTTGCATGTACGCCACGCGAGATTTTACTGTCGGAGATTTCCACAGTTTCAACACACGTAGTTGGATCATAGAAGATGCAGCACTGTTAGAATAAAGGATCATTAAATCAGCCATCAGGTTTTGACGATTTTCTGTTACCGCGAAATCTAGTAAAATTACTGCAGCTGTGGAGGAGTTCAAGGAAGACCGAGCTGGGATTCGCAGCAAAAAATCTCAGAGGATTCTTCTCCTTAATGTCATCAAAATGCCACTCATTTAATTCTTGATCCTTGCTTTTAGTGCTTTTACCGGAAATAGCAGCGGTGTGACGTGTAGCATCCCTGAAGTCCGTCCCCTGTCTTCATCTCTCCTTTGGCAGTCGTAAGTCCAAAACAATACTCATAACGAGGTACAACTTTTACTGTTAATACTAGTGCAAGTTATTAATGCTTCTGTTGCAAGTCAATAATGTATTGGAAGTGCAATTTTAGAGACTTGGAGTATGGATTTAGCCCGTCCTTAACCATGACTGAGATATGAATGACACTCCATTTTATTATAATGATGAAGGCAATAAAAGTGTCATCATAAAACATTGTAAGTATCATTAATAATTGCCTAATATTGACCGTGAGGGACCTTGTGGATGTTGTTTTCAACCGAAGAGGGGCAGGAACGGTTGCAATTCACGGCCAATATTTGGCCAAAAATTTTTGTACAATTCATATTTTATCTTATATTTCGATTTTAACAATATGTATGGGATTCACAAAATTTTGTTCTAAAGTTACACGTTGTTGAAAATAACTTACACCATATGCAAACAAAGTTACGCCGTGTGCAAAATGCACATAACTGTGTTTATTTCCATTTCGGAAAAAAACAAACCCATTCGCTGGTGAGGGTGTGCATGGGAGGGGTTAGGGACTTCTTATCCCACATCGAAAGATCGTGGGGTCTTCACTCTAGATGTAAGGTCCATAGGGGCCCTGTTCTATCACCAATTGACTGAACAGTGGTTCATTGTGGGTCTCCCTTAGATTGCTTTCGGGCCGATTTTTCGTTTAATCCTGTGTGTGGTTTAATTAGTTGCGTATGTGTGTTTATTTCCATTTCCGAAAAAAAAAAGAAAAGCACATAACTGCCTTGCCCCTGGTCCTGTTTTCAACGAATTGCAACCGAAGTCTGAACCCTAATCCCTAGATAGATTGAATGTCTACTCGAACGAAAATAAGAGAGAGAATCATCCACTACGTTTATCAAAATATGTCTGGCTAAATAATGATACAAATCAAATCATCCACGCAATTTATTTTCTCTGGAGTTTTAATCATTTCTCCGGTTACGAGAACTCGAGAAGTTCATAGATGATGCCTTTGTTTGTTGTAACCACCAGTATTTTGGATTTTAGATCAACCAAAATAATGAAGCTTGGCAAGATTAATTATGACGCGTCTCGTGTGGTACGTATTATATACCAGAAATTATTAGTGGTATATATTCGAATCAAGAAAAAAAAAACGTATTATTCAGTTTTAAAATCAGGTATTATTAGTGGTATATAACTCAATTTAGGGATAATCATTCTTGAATGTTGATGAGTATGATTGGTTGAGAAAATTTTTTTGTAAAGTTTAGATCATATGATATACATTATCTTTAACATTTTGTATTTAAAGTGATTTACATAATTAAATAAAAGACTTATGTTTTTATTGTTAGAATAGTTGTACTAAAAATCGTATATGTTTTTGACGTGTGTATACTGTCTTGCTGCAATATCCATTTTTACCTCAATTCCACAATATCTAAAGCCTTGTTTCATAATCCAATTTAGCACTTAAATTTAATGAGTTCTGATCTTAACATATTCAGACGTGTTTGATAATCAAAACTAAAATATCTGAATTTATTAAGTGACACTGAATTTTCTAAACTAAATTTACTTCAAAAAATAAATAATAAACTATTCACTTATCACTTAATATGATATACACTCAAATATATCAAATTTAATATTTAACAATTTACTAATTTAATAATTTCAAATTTCAACTGTCAAATTTTAATTTTACCATACACACCCGCGAGATGGTATGCCAAAGGTCAACGGCGCAAGTATTAAATTAACAAGTGTAAGTGCAATAGCTAGTACACGTGCCCACCAGTCATGATCTTTTGAGTGGCACAACAACAACAAACCATTCACACATACATAATCCACCCCACAACATGATCCAAGGGACAGGAGAGTCATTATCAACTGCGCGTAACTTTCTTTGTACATCGTGTAACTTTTTTTTCACAGGATGTATTTTCACAACAGATAGTGGTGAGCCCCACACTTGACGCGAAAATCGAGTTACATGGTGTAATCTCAGCCGCACAAAATTTTGAGGGCAAATCTTGGCCCTTAACCGTGCAGGGACATACTGATGACCGTCCCTGCCCCAAATCCTATCAACTACTATATGACAATCCTGCCAGCACAAGTTGCTTAGTCTAATCACAGGAGATTGTGCGTTGGAATTTTACCGCGAAGAGTTGCATTGATGAGTGATTTATAAAAACGAGCATAAGTGATTCATGATTAGAAAAGCATGTTTTAACTTTTAATATGTAAGGATGATTAGAGTCGAACTTATTCAAAAAAAAAAATTTTTTTTTTTGGTTTAAAAAAACATTCAAGTCATTCCAGATTTACGAACCATGATTAAAAAAATGTAAGAAATCCGAGATCATTATTAACCAAATCCAACACCAATGTCACCACTGACAGCAGCCAACTGTTTGAGCCATTGTGCATGCACCCAACTCCCTATATATAGCCACCGTTTCCCCCTTCCTCCTCAGTCCCTCACTCCTTAGTTGATATTGTCCACCTCCCAAGTGAGAGCACCCAGAAAGAGAGCGAGCTCTGAGTGACTCAAATTTAGCATCCACAATACTAGAAAAGCAAAGGAAAACAAGAAAATGCTTTTCTCTACCATGTCTCGCACAACTACTGTCTCCAAATGTAGCATTTTTCCTTCTGAGGATTCCACTTTAGGAGACCTTAAACTCTCCGTTTCCGACCTCCCAATGCTCTCTTGCCACTACATCCAGAAGGGCTGTCTCTTCACTCGCCCTCCCTTCCCCATCTCCGACCTCATTTCACTTCTCAAGCGCAGCCTCTCCACCACTCTCTCTCACTTCCCGCCCCTCGCCGGCCGGCTCTTCACTGATTCTGACGGCCACATTTACATCACCAGTAACGACGCTGGCGTGGATTTTACCCATGCAAATGCTTCCCACGTTAGAATTCGTGATATTCTTGGCTCCATTGACGTTCCTCATCAAGTCAAGGAATTCTTCTCGCTTGATGGTATGGTTAGTTTTGAGGGCCATTTTAGGCCTATTTTGGCGGTTCAGGTGACCGAGTTGGCTGATGGAGTTTTCATTGGCTGCTCCCTGAACCACGCCGTCACTGATGGTACCTCCTTCTGGAACTTCTTCAATACCTTTGCCGAGGTGTCTAGGGGAATCAAGAGGATTTCCAGGACTCCGGACTTTAGCCGGGAATCTGTTCTGATATCACCGGCGGTGCTGAAACTCCCCACCGGTGGCCCCAAGATTACCTTCGACGCTGACGCACCGGTGAGGGAGAGGATATTAAGTTTCACCCGGGAATCTATCTTGAAGCTGAAAGCTATAGCCAACAACCAGAAATGCGAAGTCAATCGCGTCGTTGAATTGATGGGGAAACAGAGGCACGATCCTCTAGCGAGGCTCGACGGCAAGATGACGCCGTTAACCCAGCAACAGAATAAGAGTAAGACTACTGAGATTTCGTCATTCCAAGCACTGTCCGCGTTACTGTGGCGGGGAGTGACACGCGCCAGGAAATTACCAGCTTCCAAAACGACCACGTTCCGTATGGCTGTGAATTGCCGCAACCGGCTCGAGCCGAAGCTGGAGCCGTTATACTTTGGGAACGCAATTCAAAGTATCCCAACGTATGCTTCTGCTGGTGACATCCTGGCTCATGATCTGCGGTGGTGCGCCGAGCAGCTGAATAAAACTGTGTTGGCGTACGATGACGCTACGGTGAGGAGCAACGTACAGGATTGGGAACGGGACCCACGGTGTTTTCCCCTTGGGAATTTCGACGGTGCGATGCTGACTATGGGAAGCTCTCCTAGGTTCCCCATGTACGATAACGATTTCGGGTGGGGCAGACCCATGGCTGTCCGGAGCGGGAAGGCCAATAAGTTTGATGGTAAGATTTCGGCCTTTCCTGGACGGGAAGGCGGTGGGACCGTTGATCTGGAGGTGATTTTGGCACCCGAGACTATGGACGGTTTGGAGTCCGACCAGGAATTCATGCAATACGTGTCGTCGGGTTATTAGTGAAACTGGATGAGGAGGTCCTGCTAAAAATATCATTTGGGCAAAATTAAGAGCACCCGGAGCAAGAAATCAAAGATGATGTGAGAGAAGAAATTGTCTGAAAGTAAGGGTGGGGGAGAACGAGACATGGGCTGATTTTGACTCTTTTTTTTTTTTTTTTTTTGGTGGAGTTGTCGTGATATATTCCTATAGTGTCTTGTAATTGTCGTTCTTAATTATGTCGTAATCTAATTAATTAGACTTGAGTTTTAACGGAAAAGTTCAATGTAGGATGTGTGGCTGTTGGCAGGGACAGGACTAGTTAGTTGTTGACTTCCTGACATTTCAATAATGAACAAATCAACGCTGGACTAACTAAAATGACTATACGCATGCCATTCCTGGTGCTAGGATTCTAAAACGAGAGATCAAAAGAGACAAAGAAAGTAAAGGAAAGAGCAAGAAGGTTCGATATGCAAAGTGATGGCTCTTTACTTTTTCTTTCCCTTTTGGGAAGATTGCAGTTAGATAAGGCCAAGTGCTCTGAGCACATTAATATATATACCAGTGAAGAAAATCTAACGTGGAGGCATGAGTGTGCTTGGACTGTTCCTGCTTCCTAGGATTACTGCTTTTTGGGATTGGAAAATTTTTTTTTTTTTTGCGTATTTATTTGTATGGACGAAGGAGGGAGCCGCCGAGGACCGCAATTATCAGAATTCTATTCTCATAGTGGAGTACTGGATGCCATTATGACTTCATGCGTCTGCGTTCTGCGTACCGAATCCAGAGTCCTAATCAAGATTCTAAATATCAAAATCATTTGGGGTCAAATAACAGGGGAGTTCTTCGGCGCGTTTTGAGTACTCTATCCATTCATGAGTATCAATTGAATTCACCATTAATATGTAGAAAGAGATATCGATTCTTAGATGATTTTAAGAGTATCATACTTGTGAGTATCATCAGCTCATCCTTGATCATGTAAAAAGAGATATCAACTCTAAGATGATTTTAAGAATTTAAATTACTGAATAATGCAGTAAAAATCAATTAAATTATAATTATGAGTATGGTGCTTAATAGGGATGATAGAATTGTTCCAAATAACAACCTCGCCAAATACTAGCCCTGAACGTCATACTATACTAGTTTTATTATTCCCGTTGTTCTATTGAAAATATTATACTTTTCATTTTAAAATGTTCAAAAATAACTAAGTCAAAGTTATTTTTGATATCTTTTTTTCAATGTTATTCCCGTCTTTATTTAAATTTAATACTAAATTCAAACTTAAAATTTGAAATTTTTAGGGTAATTTTGGAAATAAGTCTACTAATATCATCATCAAACCGCTACTTTTAAAAAGTTGAAATTTCGAGATGCGACGGACAATTCGAGATGGAAGGAGTATCTTTTTACAACTTTAATTTGTTTGGTACAATTTACTTTGGCCTAATTTACCTACCCTTTATTTGTTTTGTTTTGGCTTTATACTCTCTCTCTCTCTCTCTCTCTCTCTCTCTCTCTCTCTCTCTCTTTGTTTTTTTGGGTAAGCTAGTTTACCTACATAAGTTTCAATTACACTAAGGGTCCGTTTGTTTCGGGTGAAAATGTTTTCCAAGAAAATATTTTCCTAATTTCCCGTGTTTGGTTGCACAAAAGTTACTGAAAACATTTTCCTATGTAAAATATTTTCACTCATCTTATGGAAAACAACTTCCCTTCCAAACTTACTGAAGTTGTTTTCCGAAATGCATGCATCCCACATGTAGCATGTTCCAAACTTACTGAAAACATATTGTAGTATGTTTTTTTTTTTTTTTTTTAGTGTAAACAGGATGATTCGAACTCAAAACCTCTTCCTTACACTCCCTCCCCCGTACTACCCAACCCAACCCAACCCTCCCCCTAGTATATTCAAAATAAAAAAAAAACGTCATCCTGCTCATCCTATGCTAGTAATTAATTATGTATAATAGGGACATTCTTTTCTAGAGAAACTTTCAGCAGTGTGAGTGCAAGATATATGTCACAATAAGCATTGCATGTGATTGATATTTGATACTAAATGGCCAGCAATATGTTTATTGCTTAAGGAGATATTTTTTATTCATATATATATTTCTCCAAGATTTTTTAAAGTTAAACAATGAGATAAATTTTCTTATTTTGCATGGGAAGAAGTATGTAGTTATAATGTGTAAAAAGTAAAGATAGAGATAAAAGTGAAAATATTTCAAAAGTTAAACAAACACCAGAAAAATGAAGTAATAAAATATTTTCAATAAGCTAACCAAACACTTGAAAATGATGAAAGGGAAATGATTTTCATGGAAAATTACTTCCACGGAAAATATTTTCCCAAGGAAAACATTTTACTTCCAACCAAACAGACCCTAAAATAGTTCTAATCTACTGGGGGTTCTTCTGTAAGTTTGTTTTTGGTACCTAAATACTATGTGGTTTATGGTTCTAAAAGGTATTATGAATTTAGAACAACACCTGAAGTTATGTTTTCCATTTTGTTTTCATCCCTTGGACCCGTTTGGTAATGTTTATATTTGGTGTTTTTCAATTTTAGTATGTAAAATTTGACAAACAAAAACAAAAAAAAAAAACAGAGTTTGTTAAAATTGTTTATGTTTCATAGAAAAGAGAAATATTCATGAACATGAGCCTTATTTTTAAAACACAAAAAATGTTGTTACCTAAAATAGAAAGGGAAAATCGCCAATTTAGTCCCTAAACTTTTTTTTCCGTCAATTTAGTCCCTATATATTATTTCTAGCCAATTGGATCCCTAAACCTATATATCGGTTCCAATCAAGGATCTTTGCAGCGGCGCCACCGTATAATTTCCATTAGGTTCATAATCGTGCAATACAAAAGGGGCATTTTAGGGAATTCCATTCTGGCGCCTTTTCCAATTAAAAAGTAAATCGATGTAAAGCCCAAATCTAGGTACTACCTCTCTTGCACCAAAGAGAGCTGTCCAATTTTTGCAGACCCGCGTAGAAAAAGCACTGTAATTCAATGCATTCGAGAAAGAATTGGGACAAAGCATCCTCAAGCTCAGCCAGTGATCAATTTATTAACACCGTCAAAGGATCAAATGGTTCAGAAACAGGAAACTCGATTTATGAAGGAAACGAGAAATACTACAGTGGAGACAACATCGTGCGATGCTATTGCCAAGAACAATGCCGAATTGTGACTGCTTGGACAGAGGCAAATCCATCAAGAAGGTTTCATGGTTGCAGAAATTATGGGGTAATTTTTTTGTATGTGCATAAAGTTTAGAATTTGTTAAAATATTTCTTGTCTTTTAACTATGAAATGGTGGTAAATGCAGAAACGTGGTGCTTGCAGATTTTTTTTGTGGTATGATCCACCCATACCCCAAAAGATGAAAAATATAATGGGTGCACTTTTAAGGGACCTGAGAAGTGTTGAGAGAGAAAACGCAGCATTATTGATTGAAATGAACAAGTTGAAGGCAAAAGTGAAAATATTGTTTATAATTTGTATCTGTTTTGGCGTTTTACTTGTTTTTGTACTTGGAGGCAAGGAAAGGAAGAAACAAGGTTTGCTGGAATTGAAGATGTTGCAGTAGTTTTGAAGAATGTATGGAATTGTATGGTTCATCTGTACTTTAAAATGAAGTAAATACAATTGAGTTTTCATCTATGTTTGACTCTGTTTTGCTTCTGGATTTGTTATTACTCTGTTTTGCATCTGGATTGCTCATGTAAGTTTCTGTGACAAGTTCAATGTTATGCTGACAATGTTGACTGAAGTGGAAGAATTGCAGAAGTGATGGCCATTAAAAAATTGGGTAAACAACAAAAAAGCCCCCTGTGGTTAGGCAATCATACATAAAAACCCCTTGTGGTTTCATATCATACCAGTCGATACCCCGTGGTTTGAATTAACCTGAAAAGTGGACGGAAATCGTCAAATATTCGGCGTGTGTCTTAAACGAACTGCAAAGGCGCGTGCATATGCGAAAAACAGATTTCCACCACAAACTTTCACCTGATATGCCTATTTTAGCCTTCACTCTTTAATAATAAGAGACCAGCTTCCGTTTCTTCTGAGTCTTCATTCAATCTGTTTCCAGATTATTCAGTAACTACTGTAGACACCAAATTTTTAGTGTATTTTTATTTACTGTTATTTTTATTTTTCATGCTAGTTTTTATTTACTTTTAGTCTTTTATTTTTGTTTTAAGTCATTTTAGCATAGAATTTATTTTTAAAAAAAAAAGGGGGAAACCCGCAAGCGGGTTTCAGGCTATTTAACAAATTACTTAAAAAAAAAAAAATTTTTTTACATGCAAGCTGCGTTGAGTTGCATATGCCCATCGGAGGGCCCTAGGATGCCCAGCAAACCTCCCCTCTCATCCTCACCCTTCAGGTGAGGGTTTGAGAGTATGTGTTTGATATAAATAGAACAGAAAAGCAGCTTTTAGTCATTTTACATAAGGGGGAAACCCGCAAGCGGGTTTCAGGCAGGCTATTTAACAAATTACTTTAAAAAAAAAAATTTTACATGCAAGTTGCATTCTTCAAAAGGGTATTTTCGTCTATTCACTCAGGAAACCCGCAAGCGGGTTTCAGGCAGGCTATTTAACAAATTACTTAAAAAAAAAAAAATTTACATGCAAGCTGCGTTCTTCAAAAGGGTATTTTCGTCTATTCACTCAGCTCCGTCTGTTTTGCCGATTTCCGTCCACTTTTCAGGTTAATTCAAACCACGGGGTATCGACTGGTATGATATGAAACCACAGGGGGCTTTTATGTATGATTGCTTAACCACAGGGGGTTTTTTGGTTGTTTACCCTAAAAAATTGTTGCTCAGTCGAGTCATTTGCTTTCTTATGCCCTCCGATTCCTTATTTAACACGATTTGCTTTGATTTTATTTAGCAGATCATCGACTCAAGCCCTGGATTTTGTCCAAGACAATTTTTGTTTTCATTTTGGATTTTTGGGTGTGTATTTATCGCAGACTTGTTTCGTTTACTTTTTAATTGGAAAAGGCGCCAGAATGGAATTCCCTAAAATGCCCCTTTTGTATTGCACGATTATGAACCTAATGGAAATTATACGGTGGCGCCGCTGCAAAGATCCTTGATTGGAACCGATATATAGGTTTAGGGATCCAATTGGTTAGAAATAATATATAGGGACTAAATTGACGGAAAAAAAAAGTTTAGGGACTAAATTGGCGATTTTCCCAAATAGAAAATCAAAGAACCAACATTGTAAATTATTTCACATCATCTTTCACTTAATCACCATCGGTTATCCCGCTTAGACGCCTCATCCTATTTGACCCGCTATCACTTATTTGAGCCCAATCTGACCCGTCCCATCTCGCACAAAGGACTATCGCTTAGTGTGTTTGACCCGTCCCATCATATTTGACCCGCTATCAGTATGATTTGTTCTTAATTGGGCTATACGATCCTGAACGCGAAATAAAGATGAGTTTCACTTGTTGGCCCGTACAAAGTAAACTCGATCCATCCTAAGTTCATACATGTAAAGGTTTGTCACGGCCCATTTTTCTAAAATGGGATTTCTATCGAAATTGGGTTAACTTCAAAATTTTTGAAAAATCAAACTTGTTTTAAGATTTAAAGTGTTTTACTTATATTTTTAAGTAAAAAATAGTACTAAACTTATATATTTACAACATATATTTATTAATTTATGAATTATATATTACTTAATTAAAAGGATAATACTTTAAGATAAACACACAATTATTTTATATAATCTAGTTTATTTTGAACATGTATAAGTATTAAACATATAAAATGTTTAATTTGATATTATTATTTGCGTCAGAGCTAGTTTAAGTTGAAATTTACTTCACCATAACTTTAATACTATATCAAATTTTTTATATTATGCACTAATTTTAATTTTTTTATTATATTGTTTTTTAACCTCATTAATCATTTTTTTTCTCACACAACAATGGAAACGTCCAATCAAACATAGCTATAATTATTTGTTTCTAAAAGGATGTTATGCACCAGATATGTTTATGCAGATATGTTTATGTTCTGTTTTTATTTAAGCATATGTTTAATGAAATATCAAGCTAAAAGAGTGGGAAGTTTGGAAGCTATCAGAAAACTTTTGACTTTTAAGGTAGCATTCCAAAGAAATACTACTGTGTTTGTTTGGATTACACATTATTTACACCTTATTTACACATTGATGTATTTGCATCATTAACACATTTTTTAATCATCTTTTTATATCACATACATCACATCAAAAAAGTGTTACAGTATTTTTTTCACAAAATTATCTCAAATAATCTATTATCCAAAGAAATATGGATTTGTTTTTTTGGGTCAATTAATTGGTGGATAATATTTGGATGAATTATTTTTAAAGAATTTTTTACACTTTAATTTCACATACACGTTCCTTATAAAACAATTATTGGAAAAAACTTCTATAAAAAAGATAGGATTAATCTTATATACACTATCACCATTAGATATATAATATACGTGCAAAACTTGAATTTAAAATTTAAAATTTGCTCATGTATCATTAATTCAAGCATTATAGTGTATACACTGATAATGTATATAAAATTTATTAAAAAAGATACTCCAAAAAACAATCATTTAAAAGAAGAGAAAATATACACTAATAGTGTATATATTATCACAGTTGGAAATATGACACATATGTAGAATTTGAGTTTCAACAAATTCGAATTATGTGTCATATGTCTAATGATGAAAGTATATACATTTTTAGTGTACATAAAATTAATTTTAGGGATAATTTCACAAACCTCCCTTGAGGTTTCTGACACTTGCACTAAGACCCCTCAAGGTTTTAAAAATTCCACATAGCTCCCTTGCTTTTCAAATTTGGTAACAATTCAGTCTAATTAGGATTAAAATATTACTATCATGATAGATATGACATTTATATTCCATGAATACCCTCTTCCTCCCTATATTAGTACAAGATTGCTTGTTAATAAAAAGGTAGAGATGATTATGGGTATTTTATTTTGAATCATTTAATTTATGTTAAATACATAAATATTTACAAATAAAATTCAAAAGCCGTTACACAAATATTTTTACGAAAGGAAAACTAGCATGTTTTGTATTTAATATAAATGAAGTATTTGAAAGTAAAAAAAAAATCCATAACATATCAGTTCTTTACGAGTTTCTTCCATTATATGAATAAAGTACTAGCTATTTATGAGTATTTTCTTTGAATCATTTAATTTATATTAAATACATAAATGTTTATAAGTGAAATTTAAAAAGTGTTACACTAATATTATTACGAAAGGGAAACTAGTAGGTTTTGTATTTAACATAAATTAAATACGTGAAAGTAAAAAAAGAAATTACCCACTTTTTACCAACTCTTTACGGGTTTCTTCTATTATATGAATAAAATACTAGCTATTTATAGGCATTTTACTCTGAATCATATAATTTATGTTAAATACATAAATGTTTGTAAGTAAAATTTTAAAAAGTGATATACTAATATTTTTACGAAAGGAAAACTAGTAGGTTTTGTATTTAACATAAATTAAATACATAAAAGTAAAAAAAAAAAAATTGCCCATAACATATTAGTTCTTTATGAGTTTCCTCTATTACACGAACAAAGTAATAGCTATTTATGAGTAAAAAGAAATATCCCATAAAGTACCAACTCTTTATGGCATTTGTCTATTATCTGAACCAAGTACCAGATTTTTATGGGTATTTTATTCTGAATCATTTAATTTATGTTAAATACATAAATATTTGCAAGTAAAATTCAAAAGCCGTCACACAAATATTTTTACGAAAGGAAAACTAGTATGTTTTGTATTTAATATAAATGAAGTATTTGAAAATAGAAAAAAATTGTCCATAACATACCAGTTATTTACGAGTTTCTTCCATTATATGAATAAAGTACTAGCTATTTATGAGTATTTTACTTTGAATCATTTAATTTATATTAAATACATAAATGTTTATAAGTGAAATTCAAAAAGTGTTACACTAATATTATTACGAAATGAAAACTAGTAGGTTTTTATTAACAAGTAATCTTGTACTAATATAGGGAGGAAGAAGGTATTCATGGAATATAAATGTCATATCTATCATGATAGTAATATTTTAATCCTAATTGGACTGAATTGTTACCAAATTTGAAAAGCAAGGGAGCTAGGTGAAATTTTTAAAACCTAGAGGGGTCTCAGTGCAAGTGTCAGAAACCTCAGGGGAGGTTTGTGAAATTATCCCTTAATTTTTAAAGAAATCTCTCTAGCTTTAAAAGAAGGTACTCAGGGGAAGTGCATGGGAAGCGCGTGGTCGGTAGCTTGGGGAAGTGTGAAACTAAATGGGGGTGCGTGTAAAATACTTGCTACCTGGCTTGAGTGACGGAGGGAATAAATCCTATAGCCAAAGTCGAGAGAGGGAGCGAGGGTGACTGGGAACTGGGGTGAGTTTCGCCATCGGAAGCTTTTAGATATATCAGAATCCGATTTCACAAACTAAGTTGGAGTTTCCTCAATAGCCGGCGGGCAAGATTTGATGTCAGGATGTGGATCTCCTAACTCCCCCATTAACAGGTAAGCTTGCAATCCTTTAGATATCTATCATCTCTACGGCGAAAATTTTGGGCTTATTTTATCTCTATCTTACTGAAATTTAAGAGCATGTGTTAAACAGGTGTCCTTGAATGTATGTTTAGGGGGGATTTTCAGGTTAAGGTTTCATCAGTATGATTCAATCTGTTCCCTGATTTGAATTATCGTCTCGTTTCTAGTTTATTTCCCCTCTTTTGTGGTCGCAGAAATGTGGTTGTTTACTTAATTCTTTTAAATGGACTTATTGATCTCTTTTATTTCTATTTTATGCATGCTGGAATTCAAAATTAGTGAATATTTAAATTGAACTTCGTAAGGAAACATCTAAGTAAGATGCTTCTTTGTTCAAGAACTATTATATATGTTGTAGATTGCGCATGTCCGAGTCTGACATGTATATAATGCCTTGATTTCAGCTTCTTCTCAAGGGATACGTTGCAAAGCTAGATATGTTGGTTCAAAGAAGCAAAAGAAGCTGAAAAGCCCTTTTTTTTTCTTCTTTTTTTTCGTGACTGAAACAAGCATCCTGTGTTGAAAGGTAGCTACGTAGCATATAGCTACTCTTTGACCTTAGATTTTAAGCATTGATCTTCCCTTTTTTTTTTTGGGAGTAGAGTACACCGATTGCTGTAGTAAAAGTTGATTTTAGATTTTAAGGCTGAAGGGGTCATCATACTGGTGAGAACATGAAAGCGAGAAGGGGTCAGTTTCCGAAGAATCAAGTGGCATTTGTATGTGCAATTCTCTGTGTTTCTTGTGCTTTAGTTTTGTTTGTCTCAGTATTTAGACTACCAGATGTAACCATAGCCTCGTTTAGGCCCGAGAACAGAAGAGCAGTTGGGAGATATGAGAAAATAGGGAAATTTGGAGAAATGGTAATTGAAATGCTACCTGAAGATCTACCATTTACTGTATTTTTGCCTTCGGAAAAAGCATTTGAACGTGACTTAAGGTTGCATTTGAATGATAGTTTAGTGGGAGACAAGGCCAATGATACATATGCAATACTAACTCGAGTATTAGGATTTTCAGCTGTGCCGAGGATGATAAATGCAGTTAATGTTCCATATGGTCAGGAGGTCGATTTTGATTCCTTGGCTGGATTTACTCTGTACATATCAAGGGGCGCAGATGGAGTGTTAGTGGTTAATAGAATCCGATCGAACAATAATGTTGATTTGCAGCAGAGGAGTAAAATCCTTGTTCATAGTATGGATGGAGTTATCATGGATGCAGAGTTTGAGCAATCAGTTCTGCCTGATTACAATGAAGATGGAGGAGGAGGGTGATACCCATTGCATATAACCATTGGATATTTTGGGTTTGGCTGCCATACGCTTCTTTCATCATGGATTGCATGTTAATCATAGGATCTGGTGTTGGAAAAAAAGCAAGAGCTTATTCTTACTCAAAATGATTTGATTCATTATTCCTTTTACGAGGTTTAGCAAAGTTTACCGTGAAATTGGAGACACTACTAAAAAGAACAAAATGCCTAACCTTGGCCAATTCATGTTTGATGTTGAACCTCTTAACCATGTAACCTACATTTTGTAAGTGTTTTTATCATCATATCCTTCCTCACAAAGAGGGGTCCCGGACCAAAAATTTCATTATGTTGGTCCGCACTAACTACGTGGTCTTTGAGGAAGGCCTAACAATCTCATTTAATTATATTAGCACACTTCACAATCTCAATTAAAGCATTTTTATTGGTAAAAAACACCTACTACTGAATTTGCCAAATTGTTAGTCTGGTCCGCGATAAAACTAAACATGTCCATGGATCTCAAATTTCTCCAAGGACAGGAAAGGCGGTGATTCTAGAGAATTAGAAGTTTAGAAAACTCCAAGCTTGCATTTGGCACAAGACACACGTCAATTTTGCGAAATCAGGCATTACGGGCACAAAATCAGCAAAAACCAACACAAACCAAGGGGCGATCTGATAACTTTGACAATGTCGTTTGCTCCAAGTCTCGAATAACTGCAGACAAATGACCAAGTATGATCGGTATTTCGGTTAATAGTAGTACACATCAATGCGAGATTCGCTAGCTGTTGAACATCCTCATCTGTTATCTGAGTAACCAAAGATAGGCAACTTCCGCACAAAAGGTGTAAAACACCATTCCAAACGATAGTCATGAGGTGACACGAAAATGAAAGCACTTTTTTGCTAACGATTCGAAAGGGCAACATCGGAATATATGCCCAAGTTCCCATCGCCAAAGAGGACTTCGAAGTTGCACCAGCAATCTATCGACACACAAACTTCCGTGCTTAGCTTCCAGCTGCTGTTGGTACAGCAACTGGCTTAGAGTCTTCAGCCTTTTCGTGCTCCTTGTTAAGCATCTGCAAAAACGCAAGGGACACCCCAGTCAGCGACATCAGAAAGCATAAAATTAAGGAATGAATAATGACCTCAAGGACAACTTGTAAAGAAGGGCCCTTAAATGTTCACGCTACAAGTTCTAGTGACGTATTAATGTCCCAACGTGATCAAGTGCAACAATACTGATCAAGCAGGCAATAACACAAAGAAAATGGAATCTTACCTTGTTGTTGATCAAGTTATGTAGAGCAATTACGCTTCTTATAAGGGAAGAAAGGTATATAACCAGCATCATATCATTTGTTTTTACTGCAAAAGAAAGGAATAACATCAACCAATACTCAATTTTTCCTTTGGATTCTGGGGGTGGGGTTCCATAAAAGTAAATGTCTCAAAAGTATAAAGCAAATTCAGTATGAAGGATGCCAAATTTACCTGCAAATGCTTTTATTAACTCAGCCACATTGAGATTCGGAAGTAGGTTGAACACATCCTATGAGAAGGACTGAGAGCATTAGACAAAGGATCTAGAAGAGGCAACTAACAAGATACATTCAGCTCTTCATCTAGCTGGATTTCAAAGCATATTTTCAAATGCATAGACATAAATGAACCAATCCCAAATCCAATAAATGGATCACCGCACTCAATAATTGATAGATATGACTAGTAAATTAATCCCCACCCTTCTTGGAACTGAACTGAGATCCCAAGTTACAAGAGCTAGGCTTTAATACCTTGGTCAATGGACTTGCTAAACCACATCACTAGGAAAAAAAGGTATTAAAAAGGAAATTAATTAATCATAAGAGAAAATTTCTGCATTCCAACCTTTTTCAAACTATAAACTAAGGCACAATCATCTATCTGCAACCCCTATGCTAACGCAAAGTTGTAGATCCATGCATCTCAACTTATCTTTAAAATTTAGCATAACAATGTAGAACAAGGCATTGTGGTTAATGTTTGCTTGAACAAACACAAAGATGCTACATTTGGTTAAAGAATTTCATCCAAGGGAGTACTACCTGTCTGTCGAAAGAGATAATTGAAACTAATATGCATGAGATGTTTAAATTGCTAAATTCTACACTTAATGAGGTTTAGTCTATTGTTCAATTGGGAAAGCCACCACACACACTGTCCTATATAACGAAACTCAACTGAAGGTTATCAATCATCCAACCTGCAAATGATAGAGAATCTCATGGTTTAAAGGTAATTTCTCATCAATAACATTGTCAAGATAGCTGCGAATCTCTTGAAGTCGTGCATCCAATCCCTTTAACGCAGTGAGTTTACCTGACACCTAGATAGACAAAAAGATGACCATTATTATCTTCTAAAATGATTCTAAAGGAATTAGAATTCCAGTATTCTCGTAAGTATCGCATGTAATAAAATCAGAATGCCAAGAACCTCAGTTGCAAGGGTACTAATTGTTGTGTCCTTAACATCCCTAAGCAAGTGTTCAACTCCTGCTCACAAGCAAGATGAGAGGTAAATGCAGAAATGTTAGACCCTAGCTGATAAAGGGGGAAAAATGGAAACAAGATCCCAAGTATATCAAGCTTACCGATTTCTTCAACTTCATGAGCAGCAATTTCAGAAGGCACATGGACAAACACCTTCTGACTTTTCTGGGTTGCATTCTGCAAACATACCCGACAACAGTTGAACAATGAAGAATAACAAAATCTCATTTTTGTTCAATTCATACTTAAATAACCATGTATGCATACCCTAATTGGCAGGGATAAGGGTCCATACTACAAGTTATTTTAGTCAATTAGGCAACAATAGAACTCCAACACTAAACAGCAACAGATAGGACCTACCTCTTTAACCTCCTCAACAGCATAGTAGGCTTTGGTAGGTATTCCCAGTTCCTTGGGCTGGACATCAATTATGACTAGGACAGGTGTTGGAACATAGCTGCAGTGTAAAGGACAGCACATCAGAAGTAGACGGCGTGGACTTTTAATATGCTTACAGGCACACTAACCTAGAAAAGAAGTTAAGAATAGAACCTCTACCAATCTAACTTTGATGCATCTCGGGGACAAAAGCAGATGTGTCAGTTCAAGTGAGAGCAGGTGACAAACACTTAGCCAACAACTACTGTGAGAAAATAACATACCACAAAGTTCACATAGAACTCATGATGCAAGTTTGGCAGGGTGGCTATGCCAGATCAAACATGACAAAGATGAGTGACAAAGTCACGACGGATATGTCATAATAAGAACGAAGTTGAAATGGATCCCCTTGCTAATTTTGATAAGTTTGTAGTTTCTAACTCTAGTGATGTTACTTCTAAGTCGGAATTGGATTTTTATCTTGAGGAAAATGTGTTACCAATAGTTTCAACTTTTGACATACTTAGTTGGTGGAAAACACATGGGCTTAAATACCCCACCTTACAAAAAAAATGGCTAAGGATATTCTAACTGTACCTGTCTTAAGTGTGGCATCCGAATCTGCATTTAGTACTTGTGGAAGAGTAATTAGTCCTCATTAATGTATACTTCACCCCAATACCTTTGAAGCATTGACGTGTACTCACACTTGGCTATGGAATGAAATAAATGGTATACAAAAGATTTAACTTCTACTTTTAAAATTATACAAAATTTTTTGCATTCTTTATTTATTAAATCTGCGGCTATTTTTTATTTTGGTGCAGCTACTTGCTCTACTTCGGAAGAGATATTATGTAATACATTGTTTGATGAAGAAGATTATGTTGATTATGTTATTGAATAGGTATTAAAGAAATTTGATTCATCTAAATTAATTTTCTCCAATTGTGTGTTATACACTATAGCTTTCTTCTTTTATTTTGGCATCAAATGTCAGGATTGTTGTATCAAGTGAGTTATCACATCTTGAGGTTGATGAAGAGCAAATGTTTTGAAGTTGTTGAGCTAGGTCGATGAAGAGAAAAGCTGGACTTATTGTTGAGTGTCTTTAGTTTATTGAATATGAGAAATTAACGTGACTGAGTTTGTTGAATACAGGAATGTAACTTGACTTGTTGTGTTATGTTTCCATGTTGACAACTTGTTAATCTCATTTAGCATTGTTTACAATTGTGTTATTGTAAGTGAACATACAATTGTGATTTGGTCCTATTACATCTTAGTCAGATATTTTAATGTTATTTTCATGGTATTGACAGGTTGCTAATGTTCTTTAGTTATTAATATTTGCAACTTGTTGAATGGTCTAAGGTTGAGTACTTGAGCATGTCTTTATTGAATATTTTGAGATAGAATGAATGATAAAATTGTTCTGTAGATGAGCAGATTGTTAAATATGGTAGGTTGATTTCTTTCCCGTGGGGAACTGCAGGGAAAATGGGGTGGGGGGCAGGGGGTAGGGGATTGGGGGGAGTTATTTGACGGATCCGTCCCCAACCTCACCTCATTGGCACCCTTAGTTAATATAATCAGTCAAGAAGAAGTTTAAGGCCATGTTTGATGATCCAGTTCAACACTTAAATTTAATAAATTTAGATTTTAACATATTCAAACCGTTTGATAACCAAAAATTGAGCATCTGAATTAATTAAGTAGCATTGAATTTTCTAGGCAAAACTTACTCCCAAAATTAAGTGATAAGCTATTCACTTATCACTGAATGTGATATGCACTCAAATGTATTAGATTTAATACTTAACAATTTAATAATTTAATGGATTCAGACTTCAGATTTCAGACTTTTTTATCAAACGCAGCCTAAGTGTTACTCATTCCGCCCTATTAAAAGTGTCATGCTTTCCATTTTTGGATGTCTCAAAATGTTTATCATCTTACCAATGTCAAAGTTACTTTTGATCATTTTTTTGCAATGTTATCCCCACCTTTATCTATATTTCATACTAAGTTCAAATTTGAAATTTGAATTTTTAGAGGGCAACTTTGCACACAAATTTGCTTACATTACCATCAAACCACTATTCTTGAAAAGTTAAATTTTCAAAACACGACAAACAATTTGGGATTGAGGGAGTACACAACTAAAAGAAAGAAGATAACATGAATATGACATGCAATAAGGTACTTTTTTGCATAAATAATTGACCCAACCTCATCATAGTTTTTCATATGAGAAGGTCAACCACAAGCTCACAATGAAGAGCCCCTAAATACTTTGATATGGTACTAAACTATGAGCCTGATGCTAAGATTTCTAGAAGTCCTAAATGATCCTAAGGATTCTAGGCAAAAGTCCACAAGTCCTAATGTGCATTAGAGGTGTTTTAACTTTTTTCAATTTCTTCTTCTTGGATCCAGATGGCTCATTCATGGTTTTGATATCATCCAAAACTTGCTGAGTAATAGTAATAGTGTGACGCCCCCACTTCTCCCAAGGGCGAACCCGAGGGTATAGGCGGGACGCCTGCCTAGCTCGCGCCAGGACTCGAAAATACAAAACAATAAAAACTAAAGAAACCAAAAGAACATTATTCACAATATACAATCCCAAAAGATTTCTATTTACATCCTCCAAAAGTAACTACCCATACCATTACATTCGTATGATTATAACCAAAACCAAAGAGTAGACCCTAAGAAGGGTCCTTACACGGATCACTATAACAAGGAAAAACATATTAACTAGTCGGTTATTACAAGCAAAACCCAACTATACTAGTGACGGTGCCAAAATTTCCCCGCGTCGGCCCCTGCTAAAGAAAACAAAAGAAAAGGGGGTAAGATATAAGTTTAGTGACTAACCAGGGGTAAAATTTAATTTTTACATGTCAACATTTGCACAGTGAGAGCAAAGCAAAAGCATAAAAGTAACACCACATGGTAAGGATACGGGTGGCTCCAAAGCCAACTCATTTGTCGAGCTTGATCACTGGTTGACCCTTGAGATCCTGAGCCACACAGCTCGCTTCTCTTAAAGGATCCCACATAGAGAGACCATGAGCCTCAGCTCAAGTCACGAGCAATAAATGCTCTAAAATATTTTTCAAACAATAAATGCTCTAAAATCGTAGTTCAAGCAATAAATGCTCTGGTTCAAGCAATAAATGCTCTAGTTCAAGCAATAAATGCTCTGGTTCAAGCAATAAATGCTCCCAAATTGTGTCACAAGCAATAATTGCTCCGCAAATGTTTCACAACCAATAAATGCTCCATAACAAATCACAAGATCATATTTCACAGGTATCAATAGCAACTAATAGGGTTTAGGTCGAGTGCGATAAAATACACCCTCGCCTAAGTGCCCATTCATAGTAAACTCATATTAGTATTGAGTTACACAGAAACCCTGATTACTCACCTAAAGAGCAAGTATAACGAGAGAAAGTACGGAAATGAATTCAAGTCGTCAGCTAGTGGGCCCCACCGGCTCCGTCTAGCCCGTCACCGCCTGTAGTAGAAGGTTGAGCCATATTATCACACAAACAACTACTAAAGTGCGTAAATTAAGCAAAACGGCAAAATTGGCCCATGCATGTGCGGAATCGGCAAACGGAAATGGAAACGGGCGGCAAACGGAAATGGGCATAGTTACTATCCCAAACTGTTTTGACCATAAGTTGGGCTAGGAATGTCGGATTAAAGTGTATGAGATACTGTTCCGAAGCTAAGAGAAAGGGCTACAATTTTCATGAAGACACCTTAATCTCGATCTGAATGGAAGCAGGTCGAAATCATGGAAAAAAGTACCAGAAGTTTACACTTCAGGGTGACGGACCGGGTATGTTTGCCAGGCCATAACTCACAGCTCACAAACCCAAATGAAGAAATTTCAAAGGCATTGGAAAGCTAAGACATAAGGCTAAAAATTTTATGTTTTGGCCAAAATCTGAATCAATACAGAACAGGGTGAAAAATGGGTCCAAAGTTCCTATCAGAACTGTCCAAATTCAAAGGCAGTTCTGACAACCATTCTTGTTTTGGTCATAACTGGAACTAAAAAACTCGGATTTGGATGTACTTTATACTGTTTCGAAGCTAAAACTAAGATATACATTTCTTATGAAGGTGTCAACACCCAGTTCGCACGTTATCCAGGCGAACCGAGCATGGTCAGAGGCTAAATCCAAAAGCGTAACACAATCTAGTGTTCAAAACAGGTGCAAGTGTTTTGGCTATAACTCGGGCTACACTGATCCGTTTGACCTGAAATTTTGTAGGCACATTAAGGACTTAAGAAGCTACAACTTTCATGTTTTGAGAAACCTTTGAATCTTCACGTATCATAAAGAGAAACAGAACCCAAGTTCGGATTTGTGGACTGCCCTGTTTCCAGTTTTGCCGGTTTCGAACGTCGCAAATGCATGGTCCGTTTCCAAGGTTTCCATGCAAGTCTTCCAACCACTTTCATACCAAATAAACACACATATACTAACTTCTAAATGACCTACAAATGGTCCGAAACTTTCCCTCTAAGTCACTACAAAATTGCCAAAAACTAACCATAATCTAGGTGCTAATCCTACTAACTTTACTAGTTCACCACCTAATCAATCAAACTCTAATCACTTAAGCCCTAACCCAACCAAACTAACTTTCCTTTGAATTAGGGTTTCATGACTAATCTGGAATTTGCTACTTACCAACCATACAAGTGAAATTAATACATCAAAGATGCCATTAACAAGCCAAAATCCAACCAAACCAACTCTAGGAATCATGAATCAAGAAACCCTACCTTTTCCTCCTAGCCTTTACCAAAATCAGCAATATAGCCATCAAAATAAACCATAAAACTACTCCATAATCATCATACAACCCATAAAAATGCATAATTACAACAAAAGCATCACTTCCATAGCTTCAAGATTAAAACCCCAAAATTTAACTTCGAAGTAAGATGATATACCTTCAAATAAGCTTTGTAGATGATCAAACCACAGCAATCAAGTGCTCAAGTTGTCTTCTTAAGCTCCACAAGCAAGATGGATGGCTAAAACTTGAAGAACTTTGAAGAAAATCTCTCCCCTCTCTTGCTCTCTCTCTCTCTCTCGGCCTTCCCTCTTTCTTTTTTTCTTTTGCTTTGTTTTGTTTATGTCTTAGCTTTATCTTGTATTTTCCTACCATGAAATAGTAGTCAAAGCCTTGGGAAGATATTTACCACTCAACCAATCAAATAAAAGCTTGTTTATTGCCTCTTAGCCCTTACACCTTTACTTTCTCTTTCTTACTCCTTTTCCCTCAAACATTTGATAATCTTTCAATTAACTACATAAGTTATAACTTAATCTAGTCTAAAATACTTAGTAACACTTAATCATTTCACTAATCACCTTCCTATCTTAACCTCCCATACTTAATCATACTTTCTCCATAATAAAAACAATGAAACAACAACCTTTATAATATTGGCAAAATTAGGGTTTTAATAAAATTCCAAATTAAGATTTTTCGATTCTAAAAAGCAAAATCACATGTAAAGAATTACCATCATCCTTAAAATCAAATTTTATAGCAAAATTTAGCACTAATATTCCTTATTCAAAATTAAGGACGAATCGGGATCCCACAAATAGGACCTTCAAGGGCTTCATGGTAAACTTCTTGCTCAGTTTCAACATTTTCACATGCTTCCTTTGGCCGAGCAGGTTTCAATGAAGTATTTTGTCCTGTTTCTTGGTTGGTTCGAGTGTTAACAAGTCTAATCTACCAGTTGACTAGCCAAATCAAACCAATCCAAAACATGCAAGGAAAAAAGCAGCCCAGAACATCAACAATCATAATCCAGCTATACAAGTCAAATAGATGAAAATGCATGCAAAAAAGTAGCAACAACTTTCTCCATTCTCCAACAATCCAAGCCATCCATTTCTACCATGACAAAGTCCTACCATCAAAGACAAAATAACATCAATTTTTAGGCATTCAAATATGACCAAATTAAATCAATAAATAAATACAATTATCGTAATAATGGCCTAATCTTGAATTCTTGAATCACATTTGAAGTGCCAATCTAATCTTTGGAAGTTCAATTTCTTTGACGGTCCTCATTTGCTACATATATCAAAACAACATGCACAAATTATACATATAACTTAAACAAATATGAAATCTAAAAATGAAATATAAACTTATCGGTAAATGGTGAAAATTTTCCATCTAATTCTCATCTTCATCTTCTTTTTGATCTCATACATATTTCTACACCAACAGTGCATAACAACACTTGAACCGCGTTTGGAGCCAATGCAGCTCGGCATGAATCAATTACTCTAGTTTCGACATTGAATATGGTCTCAAATGCTACTGTGGCTATTAGAATACAAGATATCAGATGCCACCATAGATGAAATTAGGTACACAATATTGTTGACTTTTCAGCACTCTAAGCAGTCAAATAAATTTGAATCAGACCCAATTGGATGGCAAAGCTTATCTAGATAATTCAACAATTCAGATTTGTGGCGCGTTGAAGTTTGCACTTCCATAATATAGTCAGCACATCATCCGAATTTGAAGACTTTTGCTTCCTTAAATCCTGGCTATTAGATGCACTGCCGTGGGACACAACTACACTTCCGCTCGAACTACCAACTATAGAAACATATTCCTCATACATGTCAAAGAATACTTTTTGGACCTTGTGTGACATTTTTTTTGACTCAAAAGGTGAATAAATCTTGAGAAAGGAGAACTCTGAAAGACGCATTTTCTGCCTTGGATCCAAAATGGCACCAGTTGCCATCAATAAGCTGTATTGATCTTGATAATGATCGAATTTGGCCTTCATTTTCAGAATCATGGCCCAAATGAAATCATCTTCATCATTCACTCTTGAATCCAAGAGTCTTTTCACCCTCTTGGAGGGATAAATTGCTAGTGGGATAGTCACTGCTAGAGATTACAGTTGTGGCTATCCAGAAGGACTCTAGGATAGTGCACAATTTCTCTACTTTTTTCCAATCTTTTATAAATGGGTAGCAATCATAACTCAGCCCTCCGTTTTCAAAATATGGAAAGACCTTCTTGAACTTGATAGCACAGCTTAGCATTTTGTAGGTCAAATTCCACTTTGTTCAACGGTCATGAATCAAAGTCTTCGATTGTATTTGCGATTGCATATCTATCTTGACAAATATTAGTATCCTTCAATTAGAGCGGTTGTACAAAATCAACACTTTCTCTAACACTTTTGATGATGTCAACAATCTCACTTAGGCTTTCTTGCACTATTAGATTCAATATATAGGCACAATAGTTTACATAGATTGAGAAGTTGTCTCTCAAACGGCCTCTCAGCTACATCATTAGTGGATGTATTATCCACGGGAACTATGTAAATCATGTTCTCAATCTCCCATTCCTTGACACTTTTAAAAAATGCACATGTGATTTCTATTCCTCTTATTGGTGGAAGTATTTGAACAAAGTTAAGAACCCACTTTTGTAGTTTCTAGCTTTGATCAATCCAGTGGTCAGTAAAGCACCATATACTTGATCTTCTGAATTTTAGACTTCCATATATTTGTTGTGAGGCTGACTTTATCGGGACGCATCAAGAGGTTCCTTAGCTTCTTTTTCTCTAGCTCATTCCTTGACACATTTTAAAAATGCACTCGTGATTTCTATTCCTCTTATTGGTGGAAGTATGTCAATAAAGTTAAGAACTTACTTTTGTAGTTTCTAATTTTGATCAATCCAGTGGTCAGTAAAGCACCATATACTTGATCTTCTGAATTTTAGACTTCCATATATTTGTTGTGAGGCTGACTTTATCGGGACGTATCAAGAGGTTCCTTAGCTTCTTTTTCTATAGCTC